>NC_092333.1:292177500-292327500 GCF_046630445.1 Rutidosis leptorrhynchoides
CTGCATTATTCAGTTCCGTCGTATGAATATTTTTACTACAAAATATTGTATCGTGAGTTTCATTACTCCCTTTTTATATATATTTTTGGGACTGAGAATACATGCACTGCTTTTATAAATGTTTTACAAAATAGGCACAAGTACTTGAAACTACATTCTATGGTTGGATTATTATTACCGAATATCACCCTTTTTAGTCTGGTAATCTAAGAATTAGGGAACAGAAACCCTAATTGACGTGAATCCTAAAGATAGATCTATTGGGCCTAACAAACCCCATCCGGGTTACGGATGCTTTAGTACATTGATTTTATCATGTCCGATGAGAGTCCCGGAATGATGGGGATATTCTAGATGCATTTTTGTTAATGTCGATTACCAGGTGTTCACCATATGAATGATTTTTAATTCGCGGGTTGCGCGTATTATTTTGTACTCGGGTTACGTATACAATTAAATATCTGGAAATCTTGTGGTCTATTAAAATGATGAAAATGAATGATTATGATAAACTAATGAACTCACCAAAATTTTGGTTGACACTTTAAAGCATGTTTATTCTCTGGTATTAACGAAATCTTCCGCTATGCATTAGCTCATTTTAAGGATATTACTTGGAGTCATTCATGGCATATTTTGAAAGACGTTGCATTCGAGTCGTTGAGTTCATCAAGATTATTATTAAGTCAATTATAGTTAGATGTATTATGAAATGGTATGCATGTTGTCAACTTTCGATGTAAAGAAAATTTGTCTTTTAAAAACAAATGCAATGTTTGTAAAATGTATCATATAGAGGTCAAATACCTCGCAATGTAACCATATGTTGTTGTATTCATCCTTATAGATTAGGACGGGTCTCTACACTTAAGATGACATTACACTGTAGGATTTAACCTTGTGAAACAGTGTGTTTGGAGTAATAATCTCATTTTGGTTAAGATGTTTGGATTGCCTAAGTGTTAATGATCATTTCTTGATGGATTAGTGATTTATGACTCAAATTGAAGGTGCTAGTTAATTCTAAGATTGTCAAATGAGTCAAAATCCTAAGTTTGTGAAAATTTGAAATTGCCAAAGTGGCTCACTCGCACGTTTGAAGTGTGAACCGTATAGTGTTGAACATAGTGTTCACTTTTACACTCCATACTCAATTTTTCTCTCAAAATTCGATCATCACCATCTACGTTTTCCACCGTAGGTTTTGTTAACCTTCATTAGCCGATCACAGCGCCACCCTATTGGTATGATTTCATCAAGTTTTACATTGTTAATTTGTTGTTTGAATGTGTCGAAACCCTAGTGTGTATTAAGTAGAATGTTGTGCAATTGTAATGCGTTTTAGTTGTTTTTTGATATTGTTTTGTGTTAAACGATATCAATAGATGCTATCGTGATGCAAATCGGATCATGAAACACACAAACATGTAATCCTGTGAATTTAAAAATAGCATTTAATATGGTTCAATCAGACTTGCACGAGTGACTCTCACTCGCACGCGTGGGACATGACTTGTACGAGTCAGTACACGGTTAAGACTTAACCGTGTGAACACCTGAGCCCACTCGTTTGAGTTTACTTGTGTTTATTTTTGTTGCTCACACGTATGACTGAGCTGACACATGTGCTTAACCGCACGAGTCACCACACGATTGATTGTCACTCGCTTATACATGTTGCCTCAACCGTGTACCATGTCTGAAACCATGTTCTTGCCCAAACATGTCAATAGTGACACGAGTGACCATGTTACTCGCACGACTGACTTCTCAGCCGCATTTGTGACAGTGTTACTCGCACGTTTTTCCAGTTAATGTGTTTATGACACTTTATTGAGAATGCTTTGATGATTTATGATATATGGTTTCTGGTTCTAACTTTTCTGTTGATGTTTCAGTTTGTTAAGCTACTATCAATGGCTGAACCACAAGCTAATGTCCCAGTTGTTAATTAAGAAGCTCAGGGGGAGCAAGTACATAATCCTCCGGTCAATCCTGTTAACCCACCTGTTCAACCCGAAGTCATTCTAGAAATGGGTGACCAAAACAATTAGGTTGCTCTCTATGATACCACTCTTGAGAAAGGAGATCACTTTGTAGAGATTGTTGATTTTCTTAAGCGATCAAGGATCCATACTGCCATTTCTACTCAGTGTACAGCCTACTACAGCCACTAAAGGGAATTCTGGAAGAATGTAGTGCTTGATGTGTCAGAGGATGAATTTAGGTTGGTGAGTATCGTTCAAGGGAATGAAGTTGTTGTTTCTAAGACAGTGATTAGAAGGATTCTAGGCTTCAACGATGAGAACTGCTCCCACATGACAATTAATAGAGAAAGAATCCACGGATGCTTTAAGAGATGTGGATACTCTGGTTACCTAGTTGGTAATTCTGAGCTGATGAAGACTCTTCTGCCTCCACAGTATCAATATCTTGCTCATGTGTTGATGCATTGTTTGAGTGGACGAAAAGCTGGTTTTGATAAGCTTAATGAGAAAGTGCAAAGCATGTTTGTTGCACTGGTTCTAAACACTCCGTATGATTTTTCTGGATTTGTTTTCCATTACTTCAGAGCTAATTTCTTCAGCACCACACAGAAGTATCTCATCTATGCCCAGTTTCTTCAATTGATTATTGATGATGCTGCACCAAACTTACCTAAACTTGAACATGACATCATTCCGCTACGTCCAATGAATGTTGTGACTTTTCAAAGAATGGAGTAAACTCGAAATGAGGACCTGAAACCTAATTTCAAAAGAAAGCTTGTTTTCCATCTTATCAAGGAGAATTATAGATGTCCATCTGGTAATGCTTGGAGAAACGATGATTCCGATTTAAACTATGAAGTTACTGATGAAGAAGAGGGAGAAGGTGATAATCAGAAAGCTGCTGGTGAAGCTCAAGGAGGAAACAATGATGATAATAATGATGATGATGATGATGATGAAGTGACTGAGGAAGATACGAATTTGATTTGTAGGAAGAGGAAAGGGAAGGAACCCATGTCTTCTGAGCAACCCAAAAAGAAATAGAGGAGAACCAAACACCATATTGACTCATCACATAGATCATCTCATGGAGGTTCAAGGCAACAGACTCAATGCCAACCTTTCGATTTATGAAGGATACTAGAGCCACCGTTACCTCACCTAGAGCTGCCGTTAGCTCACCTCAAGTTACTCCGTCTGAGTTTAAGACATAACAAAACCTCCTGTTGTTATTGATTACTAAAATAACAAATCTTGAAAATCAAGTCATTGAGGAGAAGAAGGCGAATGCTATTAAGATTGAGTTGTTGGAAAAGGACAACAAAAAGTTGTGGAGACGTGTTAACCGTGAGAAGGAGAAGTCTGAGAAGATGAAGAAACAGATTGTGGAAGTTAAGAATCAGAATGAAATCAAATTGAAAGAATTGATTGATACGATCAAACAGCTCACTGCTGGGAAAACTAATTGATAACTGATGGAGGAGAAGTGTATTCCTCTGATTTGGGTGGTGACGATGAAAAAGATGAAGAAGATGCTGGAACTAGAACTGGAGGACCCTCTTTTGAATATCCGTTAGTGATACCTATTCAAAGTTTCAATGAATATGATGAGGTGTTTACTGCTGAATATTATATGAATTATTTAAATGTTTTTAATGATGCAGAAAGGGGGACATTCCACCAAGTGATTTACCTATGGAACAGCTTGCTACTCTGGCATATAACAGTGATTATGATACAGAGGATGCAGATGCAGTTGAAGCTGAAAATAAGGCTCCACAAGAAGAGCCGGTTGCTGAAGTACCTCCCGAATCAATCCAAAATATCGATTTAAGTGATTTTGATAATTTGTTTGAAGATGAAAAGAGTCAAGATTCTGTTGGTGAAGGTAGTGTGAAAAAAGACGTGATTATTAAGTCTGAGGAAGAACTGGAAACAAAATCTGAGAATGAAGAAGAAGAGGAAGTTGAGATTGTTATACCTTCGCTCGAGCCATACTCAAATCCATCACTCAATACATTAAGTGATTTCTTCAATTTGAGTAGTGAGGTGAAACAAAAGAATTTAATTAACTTAGAAAAGGCGAGGAAGGTATACAAGGAGCAAACTAAGGAAGTTGATGTTTTGATGGAAAAGAACAAGAGAATCTGACATTGGAAACTGCTCGTAGAGAGAGAAAAGATTGAAATTGAAAAGAAGAAGAAAAAGATTCGAGCTGAACAAGCCAAGGTCAAGGGATTGGAAGAAATTAAGAAATGGTTTGAACGTGATAGGGTTAAGGTAAACAGAAACGTTGAAGAAGACGAGATTCGTCAAAGTTGGTGGAAACAGATCGTTGTGAACCCTGATCATATCAACAAGCCAGAACTCGAGCCGAAGTTTGTTAGTTTCTATGAAAAAGGGAAGAGAACCAAGAAGTATGCCAAGGGTAAAATTTTGAGCTGGGTTACTTCAAGGAGATCAATTGTTTTGCTATCAAGAAGGAAGGAGGAGTTGATTATATGGCAAGACCTAGTCACTTCAAAACTCTACCTAACTTCGAGATAATGCAACTTGCTAAGCTGAGGATGTTGAACTCTGAAGATAGTGATCTATCAAAGTTGTTTCAGAGAAAGCTAAGACTAGAATATAAGACACGTAAATGGGATATCTTCAAATCAACTGCTGACAGGTTCTCCATGCATCTAATAAAGAAAAATTCAAAGGGTAGACCAGTGCGTGTTATCAAGTTCGGCCCAGCAAAGTATATGAAACAGTCCTCCTTGATGCCCTTACCCAAGGATATCTGCAAAAACTTCAAATGGTGGTTCTATGATGAATTGTCGGAAGAAGCAGTGATCCTTACTGCAGTTGAGATGAATGATGGAAGCATACAGTTTGACAATGTTAGGATTTTAGATCTTATGCGGCTGAGGAACTTGTTGAGATTTGATGTGGAGACACTTCACCGTCATCACATTGCATTTAGAGATGATAGGAAAGAGGAAGCTATGAGATATCAGCGTGTGATCGATGTCTACCATACCTACCTCAATAGAGAAAGTGATGCTCAAAGCTCAAACCAAGCTCATGCCAACTGAATCTTGTCGGATACTGTGTTGCTAGTTTGTATTTTGTCTTTGATGTTTTTATGTGAGAGAGAGAATCTAGATATGTAAGAATGTTAAACTGATGTTACTTTTGAACTTATATGTATTTCACGAACGTTTACTTTATTGTAACTGATGTTCTAGGTCCTAGGGGGAGTTGTTAGTGCATTTTATGTAAGTCCCTAGACATCTATCGCACGTTTGTGATTATTACTTCAGATTGTGGGTTACCATGATCGCTCGCTGTTATCCTATTTGTGTTTACATGCGTTTACAGGTACTGCAGGAACACGATATGGAAGTCTGACTATCTTAGACTCAGTCAGACGCACGAGTGAAGCCTCACTCGTATGGCTGACAAGCTCATACGCACGAGTGTGCTGAGCTGAGTCACAAACCTAATCTATTTACACATACACGAGTGAGTGATCAACCGTACGGTTGAGGTTGTCCACTCATACGAGTGAGACCTGACACATGCGGTTGACTCAACAGCTGAGGTATATAAGTGTTATGTTCTTCATTTTAGGTTAAGCCTCTCATTACACACATTCACTCAGATCTGGTAACCTGTCCGATTCTCTCTCAGCCCAAATCCTTGCAAAAGGTGAATAATAGCTCTAGATGTTAATCTAATCACTCAATCATTATTGTGGTTTGACTAAATTAATCCCAAAAAGCATTTCCATATTCACTAGAGGGTTTGATTCACTAATTCTGCCTTTGTGTGAGTTAAACCTATTGATTTCGAAGTTCCTAGTCATGTTTCATCAATGTTCCTGAGATGATGTAAGATGATCCGGGGTTGAGTAAGTGATCGCAAAGGAGAGACCTCTAATCCAATTAGCAGTACCTTATGTAGTGACCCGAACTTTTCCATGTTTATATATATTAAATGAAATTGATATTTATATGATTAAGTGTTTCCAACATGTTAAGCAGTCAAACTTGTTAAGACTTGATTAATTAAAATAGGTTTTATATAGACAATTGACCACCCAAGTTGACCGGTGATTCACGAACGTTAAAACTTGTAAAACTATATGATGAAATATATATGATTATATATATAGTTAACATGATATTATGATAAGTAAGTATCTCATTAGGTATTTTAACAATGAGTTATATACATAAAATTGAGTTTATTGAATTAAGAAACTCGAAACGATATATATAACGATTATCGTTATAACAACGTCTTACTAAATACATACGAATCATATTAAGATTTTGATACACTATGTTTAATCATAATAAATGATAAGTAAACATGTCATTAAGTGTATTAACAATAAACTACATATGTAAAAATAAGACTACTAACTTAATGATTTCGAAACGAGACATATATGTAACGATTATCGTTGTAACAACATTTAACTGTATATATATCATACGAAGATATATTAATATATCATAATATCATGATAATGTAATAATTTAACATCTCATTAGATATAATAAACATTGGGTTAACAACATTTAACATGATCGTTAACTTAAAGGTTTCAAATCAACATTTACATGTAACGACTAACGATGACTTAACGACTCAGTTAAAATGTATATACATGTAGTGTTTTAATATGTATTCATACAATTTTGAAAGACTTCAAGATACATACTTAAAAAAATGCTTACAATTACATCCTCGTTCAGTTTCATCAACAATTCTACTCGTATGCACCCGTATTCGTACTAGTACAATACACAGCTTTTAGATGTATGTACTATTGGTATATACACTCCAATGATCAGCTCTTAGCAGCCCATGTGAGTCACCTAACACATGTGGGAACCATCATTTGGCAACTAGTATGAAATATCTCATAAAATTACAAAAATATTAGTAATCATTTATGACTTATTTACATGTAAACAAAATTACACATCCTTTATATCTAATCCATATACCAACGACCAAAAACACCTATAAACACTTTCATTCTTTAATTTTATTCATCTAATTAATCTCTCTCAAGTTCTATCTTCAAGTTCTAAGTGTTCTTCATAAATTCTATAAGTTCTAGTTTCATAAAATCAAGAATACTTCCAAGTTTGCTAGCTTACTTCCAATCTTGTAAAGTGATCATCCAACCTCAAGAAATCTTTCTAATTTACAGTAAGATATCTTTCTAATACAAGATAATACTCATATTCAAACTTTGAATCCATTTCTATAACTATAACAATCTTATTTCGAGTGGAAATCTTACTTGAACTTGTTTTCGTGTCATGATTCTGCTTCAAGAACTTTCAAGCCATCCAAGGATCCTTTGAAGCTAGATTTATTTTTCTCATTTCCAGTAGGGTTATCCACAAAACCTGAGGTAGTAATGATGTTCATTACATCATTCGATTCATATATATAAAACTACCTTATTCGAAGGTTTAAACTTGAAATCACTAGAACATAGTTTAGTTAATTCTAAACTTGTTCGCAAACAAAAGTTAATCCTTCTAACTTAAATTTTAAAATCAACTAAACACATGTTCTGTATCTATATGATATGCTAAACTAATGATTTAAAACCTGGAAATACGAAAAACACCGTAAAACTGGATATACGCCGTCGTAGTAACACCGCGGGCTGTTTTGGGTTAGTTAATTAAAAACCATGATAAACTTTGATTTAAAAGTTGTTATTCTGGGAAAATGATTTTTCTTATGAACATGAAACTATATCCAAAAATCATGGTTAAACTCAAAGTGGAAGTATGTTTTCCAAAATGGTCATCTAGACGTCGTTCTTTCGACTGAAATGACTATCTTTACAAAAACGACTTGTAACCTGTATTTCCGACTATAAACTTATACTTTTTCTGTATATATTCATAAACTTAAGTTCAATATGAAACCATAGCAATTTGATTCACTCAAAACGTATTTAAAACGAAGAAGTTATGGGTAAAACAAGATTGGATATTTTTTGATTGTTGTAGCTACGGGAAATATTGTAACAATTCTACACAAATCATATCCTAGCTAAATTATATTGTATTATACATGTATTCTAATATATTATGTAATCTTGGGATACCATAGACATGTATGCAAATGTTTTGACATATGATATCGACCCATGTATATATATTATTTGGAACAACCATAGACACTCTATATGCAGTAATGTTGGAGTTAGCTATACAGGGTTGAGGTTGATTCCAAAAATATATATACTTTGAGTTGTGATCTAGCCTGAGACATGTATACACTGGGTCGTGGATTGATTCAAGATAATATATATCGATTTATTTATGTACATCTAACTGTGGACAACTAGTTGTAGGTTACTAACGCGGACAGCTGACTTAATAAACTTAAAACAGTAAAACGTATTAAAAATGTTGAAATTATATTTTGAACATACTTTGATATATATGTACATATTTGTTATAGGTTCGTGAATCGACCAGTGGCCAAGTCTTACTTCCCGACGAAGTAAAAATCTGTGAAAGTGAGTTATAGTCCCACTTTTAAAATCTAATATTTTGAGATGAGAATACATGCAGTTTTATAAATGTTTTACAAAATAGACACAAGTAATTGAAACTACATTATATGGGTGAATGATCGAAGCCGAATATGCCCCTTTTGCTTGGTAACCTAAGAATTAGTAAACCGATCTACTAATTGACGCGAATCCTAAAGATAGATCTATTGGGCCTAACGAACCCCATCCAAAGTACCGGATGCTTTAGTACTTCGAATTCGTTTTTATCATGTCCGAAGGATTTCCCGGAATGATAGGGGATATTCTTATATGCATCTTGTTAATGTCGGTTACCAGGTGTTCACCATATGAATGATTTTTATCTCTATGTATGGGATGTATATTGAAATATGAAATCTTGTGGTCTATTATTATGATTTGATAATATATAGGTTAAACCTATAACTCACCAACCTTTTTGTTGACGTTTTAAGCATGTTTATTCTCAGGTGATTATTAAGAGCTTCCGCTGTTGCATACTAAAATAAGGACAAGATTTGAGTCCATGCTTGTATGATATTATGTAAAAACTACATTCAAGAAACTTATTTTTGATGTAATATATTCTTATTGTAAACCATTATGTAATGGTCGTGTGTAAACGGTATATTTTAGATTATCATTATTTGATAATCTACGTAATGCTTTTTAAACCTTTATAGATAAAATAAAGGTTATGGTTGTTATAAAAATGAATGCAGTCTTTGAAAAACGTCTCATATAGAGGTCAAAACCTCGCGACGAAATCAATTAATAAGGAACGTTTATAATCAATTTAAACGGGACATTTCAGTTGGTATCCGAGCGTTGGTCTTAGAGAACCAGAAATTTACATTAGTGTGTCTTATCGAGTTTGTTAGGATACATTAGTGAGTCTGGACTTCGACCGTGTTTTTTTTAAAAACGATTGCTTAACACTTTTGTTGGAAACTATATATTATTAACATGTAAATATTATGTGATATATTAGCCTCTTGATGTGTTTGATATTGTGTGATAGATGTCTACCACTAGTACAAATCCCATCGACTCACCTAATAATAATGAAGAGTCGAATATAACTTGGGAAGATTCATAAATTCCCGAAGAGGAACCGGAAGAAGAGGAACCAGAAGAAGAGGAACCGGAAGAAGAGGAATCAGAAGAGGAGGAACCGGAAGAGGAGGAACCGAAAGAAGAAGATGTTTCGAAGGATGAAATTTTGATACCTACAGTACATCGATTAAATAAAAGAAAATCCTCAACCAACGGACCAAAGTTAATAATGGTCAATGGTGTTTCCGCCGAGGAAGCAAAATATTGGGAAGATTACCAATTTTCCGATGAATCGGATCCCGATGAGGATTCCGATGATGTTATAGAAATTACCTCGACCCAATTTTATAAAGCGAAAGAAAATAATAAGGGAAATGACATAAAAATAGAGAAACCCGATTCCAACCCCGATGAACTTTATATGTATCGGCAACATCCGTATTTTTTAAAATGTAACAATGACCCGGGAACCTCTAAACCACCAGGTTTTTCTAAACCATTGTGGAAAATGACGGCTCGTATTAGAGGAACACCATATATTCCTAGAAAATTAGGAAAACGAACCAAGTCCGAAGAAGAAGAAACCAGTGATTCAGATTAGAGGGTTGTAATCATGTTGTATATTATATGTATTGTAGTGTGCTTATACTTTTATGTTCTATGTAAAAATTGCTTGTATTGTTTGTTAATTATCTTTTATGAATCTAATCCTTATCTATTTTACAGTATAAAAACAAAATGGACGTTAAGGGTAGACAACCGAATATTTTAGAAGATCTACCAGAGGATATGATTGAGGAAATCTTGTCTAGAGTCGGTTAGAATTCATCAGCACAATTAATTATGGCAAAATTAACTTGTTAAACATTTGAAAGACTTTCTAGAAATGCCTTAGTTTATAAAAGGCTTTCCTTTGATAGGTGGGGTATATCACATTGGGGAGACCGTAAGTTACGTCGTGTTTTCTTTAAAGCGTTAAATGCGGGGAACCCAAATGCAATTTTACGCTACAGGTTAAGAACCTATTTTGACTCAACATATCCCAATATACGATTTCGTGAATTAGAAAGAGCTTCTAACATGCAACATAAAGAAGCATGTTATGCTTACGGGTTAGTGATGTTCGCTTCTTACCAAAGTGAGAAAAAGAACATCGGATTGCAACTTTTAAATAAAACCTTCCCACAAGTGACAGATTCAGTAGTTGGGGTGAGAAACAAGGTTTTTAGATTATTACGGGGCTGTTGGACGTTACGAAACCCTCATCCTTTTGACGACATTACAACATGCTGCCTAGTCAATGGTCATAACGGTTATTTTCCACAAGACCAAGGATGGGAAGTCGTCTTAGTAAAACCAGAATGCATGACTTGTTTCTGGACTTATGAATTACGTGTCTTTATTTTCTTTACTGAACAACTTGCGTATTAACTATATTTATCTTCAAAACTGTCTTTTATCAAAGTGTACTATATTTCATGTTATATGTAATATAGCGATGTTGTAAGTTTGAAGAATATTTATATGTGATATATTATTATAATCAGTTTTTCATATGGAATTGTAGTAGTTGAATTGTATATTAGCTACTAAGTATGAACTTAACGGGTAGGTAGTACCCGAATTTAAACTTATAAAACGCTAATATGAAGAAAAAGCTTTTATAAATGAGTTCATATTATGCTACGAAATACTATTGACTACTCTTAATATTCTGTATGATGAACTCGATTCAGTTGGCTATTTTGAAGGAAATGGCACCGACTACTCGACACACCATGAATATGAGCGAAGAGAAATTTCGTACCTTTCTTGCTGCAAACATAGCCGCAGTACAGGCTGTAGTGACCCGAACTTTTCCATGTTTATATATATATTAAATGAAATTGTTATTTACATGATTAAGTGTTTCCAACATGTTAAGCAATCAAACTTGTTAAGACTTGATTAATTGAAATAGGTTTCATATAGACGATTGACCACCCAAGTTGACCGGTGATTCACAAACGTTAAAACTTGTAAAAACTATACGATGACATATATATGGTTATATATATAGTTAACATGATTTTATTATAAGTATGTATCTCATTAGGTATTTTAACAATGAGTTATATACATAAAAATGAGACTATTAATTTAAGAAACTCGAAAACGATATATATAACGATTATCGTTATAACAACGTCTTACTAGGTACATATGAATCATATTAAGATATTGATACACTTGGTTAATTATGTTAAATTATAATTAAATATATTATTAAGTGTATTAACAATGAAATACATATGTAAAAATAAGACTACTAACTTAATGATTTCGAAACGAGACATATATGTAACGATTATCGTTGTAACGACATTTAACTGTATATATATCATACTAAGATATATTATATATCATAATATCATGATAATATAACAATTTAACATCTCATTTGTTATAATAAACAATGGGTTAACAACATTCAACAAGATCGTTAACCTAAAGGTTTCAAAACAACATTTACATGTAACGACTAACGATGACTTAACGACTCAGTTAAAATGTATATACATGTAGTGTTTTAATATGTATTCATACACTTTTGAAAGACTTCAAGACACTTATCAAAATACTTCTACTTAACAAAAATGCTTACAAATACATCCTCGTTCAGTTTCATCAACAATTCTACTCGTATGCACCCGTATTCGTACTCGTACAATACACAGCTTTTAGATGTATGTACTATTGGTATATACACTCCAATGATTAGCTCTTATCAGCCTATGTGAGTCACCTAACACATGTGGGAACCATCATTTGGCAACTAGCATGAAATATCTCATAAAATTACAAAAATATGAGTAATCATTCATGACTTATTTACATGAAAACAAAATTACATATCCTTTATATCTAATCCATACACCAACGGCCAAAAACACCTACAAACACTTTCATTCTTCAATTTTCTTCATCTAATTGATCTCTCTCAAGTTCTATCTTCAAGTTCTAAGTGTTCTTCGTAAATTCCAAAAGTTCTAGTTTCATAAAATCAAGAATACTTCCAAGATTGCAAGTTTACTTCCAAGTTTTCTAAATCCATTCCAAGTAATCATCCAAGATCAAGAAACCTTTGTTACTTACAGTAGGTTATCTTTCTAATACAAGGTAATAATCATATTCAAACTTTAATTCAATTTCTATAACTATAACAATCATATTTCGAGTGGAAATCTTACTTGAAATTGTTTTCGTGTCATGATTCTGCTTCAAGAACTTTCAAGCCATCCAAGGATCCTTTGAAGCTAGATCTATTTTTCTCATTTCCAGTAGGTTTATCCAAGGAACTTTAGGTAGTAATGATGCTCATAACATCATTCAATTCATACATATAAAGCTATCTTATTCGAAGGTTTAAACTTGTAATCACTAGAACATAGTTTAGTTAATTCTAAACTTGTTCGCAAATAAAAGTTAATCCTTCTAACTTGACTTTTAAAATCAACTAAACAGATGTTCTATATCTATATGATATGCTAACTTAATGATTTAAAACTTGGAAACACGAAAAACACCGTAAAATCGGATTTACGCCGTCGTAGTAACACCGCGGGCTGTTTTGGGTTAGTTAATTAAAAACTATGATAAACTTTGATTTAAAAATTGTTATTCTGGGAAAAAGATTTTTATTATGAACATGAAACTATATCCAAAAATTATGGTTAAACTCAAAGTGGAAGTATGTTTTCTAAAATGGTCATCTAGACGTCGTTCTTTCGACTGAAATGACTACCTTTACAAAAATGACTTGTAACTTATTTTTCTGACTATAAACCTATACTGTTTCTATTTAGATTCATAAAATAGAGTTCAATATGAAACCATAGCAATTTGATTCACTCAAAACGGATTTAAAATGAAGAAGTTATGGGTAAAACAAGATTGGATAATTTTTCTCATTTTAGCAACGTGAAAATTGGTAACAAATCTATTCCAACCATAACTTAATCAACTTGTATTGTATATTATGTAATCTTGAGATACCATAAACACGTATACAATGTTTTGACCTATCATGTCGACACATCTATATATATTTCGGAACAACCATAGACACTCTATATGTGAATGTTGGAGTTAGCTATACAGGGTTGAGGTTGATTCCAAAATATATATAGTTTGAGTTGTGATCAATACTGAGATACGTATACATTGGGTCGTGGATTGATTCAAGATAATATTTATCAATTTATTTCTGTACATCTAACTGTGGACAACTAGTTGTAGGTTACTAACGAGGACAGCTGACTTAATAAACTTAAAACATCAAAATATATTAAAAGTATTGTAAATATATTTTGAACATACTTTGATATATATGTATATATTGTTATAGGTTCGTGAATCAACCAGTGGCCAAGTCTTACTTCCCAACGAAGTAAAAATCTGTGAAAGTGAGTTATAGTCCCACTTTTAAAATCTAATATTTTTGGGATGAGAATACATGCAGGTTTTATAAATGATTTACAAAATAGACACAAGTACGTGAAACTACATTCTATGGTGGAATTATCGAAATTGAATATGCCCCTGTTTATTAAGTCTGGTAATCTAAGAATTAGGGAACAGACACCCTAATTGACGCGAATCCTAAAGATAGATCTATTGGGCCTAACAAACCCCATCTAAAGTACCGGATGCTTTAGTACTTCGAAATTTATATCATATCCGAAGAGTGTCCCGGAATGATGGGGATATTCTTATATATGCATCTTGTTAATGTCGGTTACCAGGTGTTCACCATATGAATGATTTTTATCTCTATGTATGGGATGTGTATTGAAATATGAAATCTTGTGGTCTATTGTTACGATTTGATATATATAGGTTAAACCTATAACTCAACAACATTTTTGTTGACGTTTAAAGCATGTTTATTCTCAAGTGAATACTAAGAGCTTCCGCTGTTGCATACTAAAATAAGTATAAGATTTGGAGTCCATGTTTGTATGATATTGTGTAAAAACTGCATTCTAGAAACTGATTTCGATGTAACATATTTGTATTGTAAACCATTATGTAATGGTCGTGTGTAAACAGGATATTTTAGATTATCATTATTTGATAATCTACGTAAAGCTTTTTAAACCTTTATTTATGAAATAAAGGTTATGGTTTGTTTTAAAAATGAATGAAGTCTTTGAAAAACGTCTCATATAGAGGTCAAAACCTCGCAACGAAATTAATTAATATGGAACGTTTTTAATCAATAAGAACGGGACATTTCAATTGGTATCCGAGCGTTGGTCTTAGAGAACCAGAAAATTTGCATTAGTGTGTCTTATCGAGTTTGTTAGGATGCATTAGTGAGTCTGGACTTCGACCGTGTTTTCTTTAAAAATGATTGCTTAACATTTTTGTTGAAAACTATATATTATTAACATGTATATATTATGTGATATATTAATCTCTTAACATGTTTGATATTGTGTGATAGATGTCTACCTCTAGCACAAATCCCATTGACTCACCTAATAATAACGAAGAGTCGAATATATATTGGACTGATTCACAAGTTCCCGAAGAGGAAACGGAAGAAGAATCAGAACCGGAAGAAGAATCAGAACCAGAAGAGGAGGAACCGGAGGAGGAAACAGAACCGGTGGGGGAAATAATAAAATGGTTAAGTAAAAGAAAATCCTCAACCAACCGACCAAGGTTAATTATGGTCAATGGTGTTTCCGCCAAGGAAGCAAAATGTTGGGAGGATTACCAATTCTCCGATGAATCGGATTCCGACGAGAATTCCGATGATGTTATAGAAATTACCCCAACTGAATTTAAAAAAGCGAAAGAAAATAATAAGGGAAAGGGCATAAAAATAGAGAAATATAATTCCAACCCCGATGAACTTTATATGTATCGTCAACCCCCGAAGTCCTTAAGTTGTAACAATGACCCGGGAACCTCTAAACCACCAGGTTTTTCTAAACTGTTGTGGAAAACGACAGCTAGTATTAGGGGAACATCATATATCCCTAGAAACTTGGCAAAACGAACCAAAACCGAAGAAGAAGAACGAGCGAGTCGGAATAAGATAGTTGTATTCGTGTGGTGTAATATATGTAATATAGTGTGCTTATGCTTTATGATATATGTAAAAATTGCTTGTATTAATAAGTATTTTTTTATGAATCTAACTCTTGTTTATTTTACAGTTTAAAAACACAAAATGGATAGACAACCCAATATTTTAAGAGACCTACCCGGAGACATGATTGATGAAATCTTATCTAGAGTCGGTCAGAATTCCTCGGCACAACTATTTAAGGCGAGATCAGTTTGTAAGACATTCGAAGAACGTTCCAAGAATGTCTTGGTTTATAAGAGACTTTTGTTTGAAAGATGGGGGATATCACATTGGGAAACCCATAAGTTACGATGTGTTTACTTTGACGCATATATTGCGGGGAACCCAAATGCTATTTTACGCAACGGGTTAAGAAATTATTTTGACTCAATGTATCCGAATATAGGACTTCATGATTTAGAAAAAGCGGCTAACATGCAACATAAAGAAGCATGCTATGCTTACGGGTTAGTAATGTTCGCTTCTCACCAAAGTGAGAAAAAGAACATCGGGCTACAACTATTAAACAAAACGTTCCCACAAGTGACGGAGTCGTAATTGGGGTAAGAAATGAGGTTTTTAGGTTATTAAGAGACTGTTGGTCATTACTTAACCCTCGTCCCTTTGACGACGTTAGAACACGCTGTCTTATCAACGGCCATAATGGTTATGTTCCACAAGACCAAGGATGGGAAGTAGTCCTAGTAAAACCATAATGCATGACTCGTTTCTGGACGTATGAATTACGTGTCTTTATTGCCTTTGCTGAACGACTTGTGTACTAGCTAGAATTATCTTCACAACTATCTTGTATCAAAGTTATTGTGTGCTATATTTCATGCTTTATGTAAAATAAGCGGTATTGTAAGTTTGTAAAATATTGTATAAAAGTTTGAACGCGAAATATTATTATAATCAGTTTTTCATATAGAATTGTAGTAGTTGAATTGTATATTAGCTACTAAGTATGAACTTAACGGGTAGGTACTACCCGAATTTAAACTTATAAAACGCTAATATGAAGAAAAAGCTTTTATAAATGAGTTCATATTATGCTACGAAATACTATTAACTACTCTTAATATTCTGTATGATTAACTTGTTCCATTTGACTATTTTGAAGAAAATGGCACCGACTACTTGACACACCGTGAATATGAATGAAGAGGAATTCCGTACTTTTCTAGCTTCAAACATAGCCGCAGTACAGGCTGCGCTACATACCAACAATAACCTTGGATCTAGCAGTACAGGAAATCGTGTAGGATGTACCTACAAAGAATTCACTGCCTGCAAACCTTTGGAATTTGATGGAACCGAAGGACCGATCGGATTAAAACGGTGGACCGAGAAGGTCGAATCGGTGTTTGCCATAAGTAAGTGTACTGAAGAGGACAAAGTGAAGTACGCTACGAATACCTTCACAAGTTATGCGTTAACATGGTGGAATACCTATCTAGAGCAAGTGGGACAAGATGATGCGTACGCACTACCGTGGTCAGCATTCAAGCACTTGATGAACGAGAAGTACCGTCCCAGAACCGAGGTCAATAAGCTTAAGATAGAACTTAGAGGGTTACGAACCTAAGGATTTGATATTACCACGTACGAAAGACGATTCACAGAATTGTGCCTATTGTGTCCGGGAGCGTTCGAAGATGAGGAAGAGAAGATCGACGCATTTGTGAAAGGATTACCGGAAAGAATCCAAGAAGATATAAGTTCACACGAGCCCGCCTCCATACAACAGGCATGTAGAATGGCTCACAAACTAGTGAACCAGATTGAGGAAAGAATTAAAGAACAGAAGGCTGAAGAGGCCAATGTAAAGCAAGTCAAAAGAAAGTGGGAGGAAAACGGTGATAAGAATCACCAATACAACAACAATAGCAATTACAATAATAATCGCAACAATTATCCCAACAATCGCAACATCAATCGCAAATACAACAAACGGCCCAACAACAACAACAACAACAACAACAGCAACTACAACAATCATCCTAACAACAATAACAACCGCAACAACAGCAACAATCAGAAGCAGCTATGCCAAAGGTGTGAAAAGTATCACTCGGGGTTCTGCACCAAATTTTGCAACAAGTGTAAAAGAAATGGTCATAGCGCGGTGAAGTGTGAGGTCTACGGACCAGGGGTTAACAGAACGAAAGGAACAAATGGTGTCGGAACGAGTAATGGCGGAGCAAGTAGTGTCGGAGCAAGTTATGCCAATGTAGTTTGTTATAAATGTGGAAAACCGGGCCACATTATTAGAAATTGCCCGAACCATGAGAACACGAATGGACAAGGCCGCAGAAGAGTTTTCAATATTAATGCGGCAGAGGCACAGGAAGACCTGGAGCTTGTTACGGGTACGTTTCTTATTGACAATAAATCTGCTTACGTTTTATTTGATTCGGGTGCGGATAGAAGCTATATGAGTAGAGATTTTTGTGATAAATTAAGTTTTCCATTGACTCCGTTGGATAGTAAATTTTTACTCGAATTAGCAAACGGTAAATTAATTTCAGCAGATAATATATGCCGGAATCGAGAAATTAAACTGGGTAGCGAAATATTTAAGATTGATTTGATACCAGTAGAGTTAGGGAGTTTTGATGTAATAGTTGGCATGGACTGGCTGAAGAAGGTGAAAGCAGAGATCGTATGTTATAAAAATGCAATTCGCATTGTACGAGAAGAAGGAGAACCCTTAATGGTGTACGGAGAAAAGGGCAACATGAAGCTACATCTTATTAGTAATTTGAAGGCACAAAAACTAATAAGAAAAGGTTGCTATGCTGTTCTAGCACACGTCGAGAAAGTACAAACTGAAGAAAAGAGCATCAATGATGTTCCCGTCGCAAAAGAATTTCCCGATGTATTTCCGAAAGAATTACCTGGACTACCTCCACATCGATCTGTTGAATTTCAAATAGATCTTGTACCAGGAGCTGCACCAATAGCTCGTGCTCCTTACAGACTCGCACCCAGCGAGATGAAAGAACTGCAAAGCCAATTACAAGAACTTTTAGAGCGTGGTTTCATTCAACCAAGCACATCACCGTGGGGAGCTCCTGTTTTGTTTGTCAAGAAGAAAGATGGTACATTCAGTACCGAGAGTTGAACAAACTTACCATCAAGAACCGCTACCCACTACCGAGAATCGACGACTTATTTGATCAACTACAAGGCTGGTCTGTTTATTCAAAGATTGACTTACGTTCCTGGTATCATCAAATGCGGGTGAAAGAAGATGATATTCCAAAGACTGCTTTTAGGACGCGTTATGGTCATTACGAGTTTATGGTTATGCCGTTTGGATTGACTAACGCACCAGCTGTGTTCATGGACCTTATGAACCGAGTGTGTGGGCCATATCTTGACAAGTTTGTCATTGTTTTCATCGATGACATACTTATTTACTCAAAGAATGATCAAGAGCACGAAGAACATTTGAGAAAAGTGCTAGAAGTATTGAGGAAAGAAAAACTGTACGCTAAGTTTTCAAAGTGTGCATTTTGGTTGGAAGAAGTTCAATTCCTCGGTCACATAGTGAACAAAGAAGGTATCCAGGTGGACCCGGCAAAGATCAAAACCGTTAAAAAGTGGGAAACCCCAAAAACTCCGAAGCATATACGTCAATTTTTAGGATTGGCTGGTTACTACAGAAGATTCATCCAAGATTTCTCCAAAATAGCAAAACCCTTGACTGCATTAACGCATAAAGGGAAGAAATTTGAATGGAAGGATGAACAAGAGAAGGCTTTTCAATTATTGGAGAAAAAGCTAACTACGGCACCTATATTGTCATTGCCTGAAGGGAATGATGATTTTGTGATTTATTGTGATGCATCAAAGGAAGGTCTCGGTTGTGTATTAATGCAACGGACGAAGGTGATTGCTTATGCGTCTAGACAATTGAAGATTCACGAGCAAAATTATACGACGCATGATTTGGAATTAGGCGCGGTTGTTTTTGCATTAAAGACTTGGAGGCACTACTTATATTGGGTCAAAAGTATTATATATACCGACCACAAAAGTCTTCAACACATATTTAATCAGAAACAACTGAATATGAGGCAGCGTAGGTGGATTGAATTGTTGAATGATTACGACTTTGAGATTCGTTACCACCCGGGGAAGGTAAATGTGGTAGCCGACGCCTTGAGCAGAAAGGACATAGAACCCATTCGAGTAAAATCTATGAATATAATGATTCACACTAACCTTACTACTCAAATAAAGGAGGCGCAACAAGGAGTTTTAAAAGAGGGAAATTTAAAGGATGGAATACCCAAAGGATCGGAGAAGCATCTTAATATTTAGGAAGACAGAACCCGGTATAGGGCTGAAAGAATTTGGGTACCAAAATTTGGAGATATGAGAGAAATGGTACTTAGAGAAGCTCATAAAACCAGATACTCAATACATCCTGGAACGGGGAAGATGACCAAGGATCTCAAGAAACATTTTTGGTGGCCCGGTATGAAAGCCGATGTTGCTAACTACGTAGGAGAATGTTTGACGTGTTCTAAGGTCAAAGCTGAGCATCAGAAACCATCAGGTCTACTTCAACAACCCGAAATCCCGGAATGGAAATGGGAAAACATTACCATGGATTTCATCACTAAATTGCCAAGGACTGCAAGTGGTTTTGATACTATTTGGGTAATAGTTGATCGTCTCACCAAATCAGCACACTTCCTACCAATAAGAGAAGATGACAAGATGGAGAAGTTAGCACGACTGTATTTGAAGGAAGTCGTCTCCAGACATGGAATACCAATCTCTATTATCTCTGATAGGGATGGCAGATTTATTTCAAGATTCTGGCAGACATTATAGCAAGCATTAGGAACTCGTCTAGACATGAGTACTACCTATCATCCACAAACTGATGGGCAGAGTGAAAGTATGATACAAACGCTTGAAGATATGCTACGAGCATGTGTTATTGATTTTGGAAACAGTTGGGATCGACATCTACCGTTAGCAGAATTTTCCTACAACAACAGCTACCATTCAAGCATTGAGATGGCGCCGTTTGAAGCACTTTATGGTTGAAAGTGCAGGTCTCCGATTTGTTGGAGTGAAGTGGGGGATAGACAGATTACGGGTCCGGAGATAATACAAGAAACTACCGAGAAAATCATCCAAATTCAACAAAGATTGAAAACCGCCCAGAGTTTACAAAAGAGCTACGCGGACAGTAAAAGAAAAGATATAGAGTTTGAAATTGGAGAAATGGTCATGCTTAAGGTTTCACCTTGGAAAGGCGTTGTTCGATTTGGTAAATGGGGGAAACTAAATCCAAGCTACATTAGACCATTCAAGATTATAGATCGTGTCGGACCAGTAGCTTACCAACTGGAGCTACCTCAACAACTCGCGGCTGTACATAACACTTTCCACATCTCAAATTTGAAGAAATGTTTTGCTAAAGAAGATCTCACTATTCCGTTGGACGAAATCCAAATCAATGAAAAACTTCAATTCATTGAAGAACCCGTCGAAATAATGGATCGTGAGGTTAAGAGACTTAAACAAAACAAGATACCGATTGTTAAGGTTTGATGGAATGCTCGTAGAGGACCCGAGTTCACCTGGGAGCATGAAGATCAGATGAAGAAGAAATACCCGCATTTATTTCCAGAAGATACGTCAACACCTCCAACTGCTTAAAATTTCGGGACGAAATTTATTTAACGGGTAGGTACTGTAGTGACCCGAACTTTTCCATGTTTATATATATATTAAATGAAATTGTTATTTACATGATTAAGTGTTTCCAACATGTTAAGCAATCAAACTTGTTAAGACTTGATTAATTGAAATAGGTTTCATATAGACAATTGACCACCCAAGTTGACCGGTGATTCACGAACGTTAAAACTTGTAAAAACTATACGATGACATATATATGGTTATATATATAGTTAACATGATTTTATTATAAGTATGTATCTTATTAGGTATTTTAACAATGAGTTATATACATAAAAATGAGACTATTAATTTAAGAAACTCGAAAACGATATATATAACGATTATCATTATAACAACGTCTTACTAGGTACATATGAATCATATTAAGATATTGATACACTTGGTTAATTATGTTAAATTATAAGTAAATATATTATTAAGTGTATTAACAATGAAATACATATGTAAAAATAAGACTACTAACTTGGTTTACATGTAACGACTAACGATGACTTAACGACTCAGTTAAAATGTATATACATGTAGTGTTTTAATATGTATTCATACACTTTTGAAAGACTTCAAGACACTTATCAAAATACTTCTACTTAACAAAAATTCTTACAAATACATCCTCGTTCAGTTTCATCAACAATTCTACTCGTATGCACCCGTATTCGTACTCGTACAATACACAGCTTTTAGATGTATGTACTATTGGTATATACACTCCAATGATCAGCTCTTAGTAGCCCATGTGAGTCACCTAACATATATGGGAACCATCATTTGGCAACTAGCATGAAATATCTCATAAAATTACAAAAATATGAGTAATCATTCATGACTTATTTACATGAAAACAAAATTACATATCCTTTATATCTAATCCATACACCAACGACCAAAAACACCTACAAACACTTTCATTCTTCAATTTTTTTCATCTAATTGATCTCTCTCAAGTTCTATCTTCAAGTTCTAAGTGTTCTTCAAAAATTCCAAAAGTTCTAGTTTCATAAAATCAAGAATACTTCCAAGATTGCAAGTTTACTTCCAAGTTTTCTAAATCCATTCCAAGTAATCATCAAGATCAAGAAACCTTTGTTACTTACAGTAGGTTATCTTTCTAATACAAGGTAATAATCTTATTCAAACTTTAATTCAATTTCTATAACTATAACAATCTTATTACGAGTGGAAATCTTACTTGAAATTGTTTTCGTGTCATGATTCTGCTTCAAGAACTTTCAAGCCATCCAAGGATCCTTTGAAGCTAGATCTATTTTTGTCATTTCAAGTAGGTTTATCCAAGGAACTTGAGGTAGTAATGATGTTCATAACATCATTCGATTCATACATATAAAGCTATCTTATTCGAAGGTTTAAACTTGTAATCACTAGAACATAGTTTAGTTAATTCTAAACTTGTTTGCAAATAAAAGTTAATCCTTCTAACTTGACTTTTAAAATCAACTAAACACATGTTCTATATCTATATGATATGCTAACTTAATGTTTTAAAACCTGGAAACACGAAAAACACCGTAAAATCTGATTTACGCCGTCGTAGTAACACCGCGGGCTGTTTTGGGTTAGTTAATTAAAAACTATGACAAACTTTGATTTAAAAATTGTTATTCTGGGAAAATGATTTTTATTATGAACATGAAACTATATACAAAAATTATGGTTAAACTCAAAGTGGAAGTATGTTTTCTAAAATGGTCATCTAGACGTCGTTCCTTCGACTGAAATGGCTACCTTTACAAAAATGACTTGTAACTTATTTTTCCGACTATAAACCTATACTTTTTCTGTTTAGATTCAAAAAATAGAGTTCAATATGAAACTATAGCAATTTGATTCACTCAAAATGGATTTAAAATGAAGAAGTTATGGGTAAAACAAGATTGGATAATTTTTCTCATTTTAGCTACGTGAAAATTGGTAACAAATCTATTCCAACCATAACTTAATCAACTTGTATTGTATATTATGTAATCTTGAGATACCATAGACACGTATACAATGTTTCGACCTATCATGTTGACACATCTATATATATTTCGGAACAACCATAGACACTCTATATGTGAATATTGGAGTTAGCTATACAGGGTTGAGGTTGATTCCAAAATATATATAGTTTGAGTTGTGATCAATACTGAGATACGTATACACTGGGTCGTGGATTGATTTAAGATAATATTTATCGATTTATTTCTGTACATCTAACTGTGGACAACTAGTTGTAGGTTACTAACGAGGACAGCTGACTTAATAAACTTAAAACATCAAAATATATTAAAAGTATTGTAAATATATTTTGAACATACTTTGATATATATGTATATATTGTTATAGGTTCGTGAATCAACCAGTGGCCAATTCTTACTTCCCGACGAAGTAAAAATCTGTGAAAGTGAGTTATAGTCCCACTTTTAAAATCTAATATTTTTGGGATGAGAATACATGCAGGTTTTATAAATGATTTACAAAATAGACACAAGTACGTGATGAAATGTCCCGTTCTTATTGATTAAAAACGTTCCATATTAATTGATTTCGTTGCGAGGTTTTGACCTCTATATGAGACGTTTTTCAAAGACTGCATTCATTTTTAAAACAAACCATAACCTTTATTTCATAGATAAAGGTTTTAAAAAGCTTTACGTAGATTATCAAATAATGATAATCTAAAATATCCTGTTTACACACGACCATTACATGATGGTTTACAATACAAATATGTTACAACAAAATAAGTTTCTTGAATGCAGTTTTTACACAATATCATACAAGCATGGACTCCAAATCTCGTCCTTATTTAAGTATGCGACAGCGGAAGCTCTTAATAATCACCTGAGAATAAACATGCTTAAAACGTCAACAAAAATGTTGGTGAGTTATAGGTTTAACCTATATATATCAAGTCATAATAATAGACCACAAGATTTCATATTTCAATACACATCCCATACATAGAGATAAAAATCATTCCTATGGTGAACACCTGGTAACCGACATTAACAAGATGCATATATAATAATATCCCCATCATTTCGGGACACCCTTCGGATATGATATAAATTTCGAAGTACTAAAGCATCCGGTACTTTGGATGGGGTTTGTTAGGCCCAATAGATCTATCTTTAGGATTCGTGTCAATTAGGGTGCCTGTTCCCTAATTCTTAGATTACCAGACTTAATAAAAAGGGGCATATTCGATTTCGATAATTCAACCATAGAATGTAGTTTCACGTACTTGTGTCTATTTTGTAAATCATTTATAAAACCTGCATGTATTCTCATCCCAAAAATATTAGATTTTAAAAGTGGGACTATAACTCACTTTCACAGATTTTTACTTCGTTGGGAAGTAAGACTTGGCCACTGGTTGATTCACGAACCTATAACAATATATACATATATATCAAAGTATGTTCAAAATATATTTATAACACTTTTAATATATTTTGATGTTTTAAGTTTATTAAGTCAGCTGTCCTCGTTAGTAACCTACACCTAGTTGTCCACAGTTAGATGTACAGAAATAAATTGATAAATATTATCTTGAATCAATCCACGACCCAGTGTATACGTATCTCAGTATTGATCACAACTCAAACTATATATATTTTGGAATCAACCTCAACCCTGTATAGCTAACTCCAACATTCACATATAGAGTGTCTATGGTTGTTCCGAAATATATATAGATGTGTCGACATGATAGGTCAAAACATTGTATACGTGTCTATGGTATCTCAAGATTACATAATATACAATACAAGTTGATTAAGTTATGGTTGGAATAGATTTGTTACCAATTTTCACGTAGCTAAAATGAGAAAAATTATCCAATCTTGTTTTACCCATAACTTCTTCATTTTAAATCCGTTTTGAGTGAATCAAATTGCTATGGTTTCATATTGAACTCTATTTTATGAATCTGAACAGAAAAAGTATAGGTTTATAGTCGGAAAAATAAGTTACAAGTCGTTTTTGTAAAGGTAGTCATTCAGTCGAAAGAACGACGTCTAGATGACCATTTTAGAAAACATACTTCCACTTTGAGTTTAACCATAATTTTTGGATATAGTTTCATGTTCATAATAAAAATAATTTTCTCAGAATAACAACTTTTAAATCAAAGTTTATCATAGTTTTTAATTAACTAACCCAAAACAGCCCGCGGTGTTACTACGACGGCGTAAATCCGGTTTTACGGTGTTTTTCGTGTTTCCAGATTTTAAATCATTAAGTTAGCATATCATATAGATATATAACATGTGTTTAGTTGATTTTTAAAGTCAAGTTAGAAGGATTAACTTTTGTTTGCGAACAAGTTTAGAATTAACTAAACTATGTTCTAGTGATTACAAGTTTAAACCTTCGAATAAGATAGCTTTATATGTATGAATCGAATGATGTTATGAACATCATTACTACCTTAAGTTCCTTGGATAAACCTACTGGAAAAGAGAAAAATGGATCTAGCTTCAACGGATCCTTGGATGGCTCGAAGTTCTTGAAGCAGAATCATGACACGAAAACAAGTTCAAGTAAGATCATCACTTGAAATAAGATTGTTATAGTTATAGAAATTGAACCAAAGTTTGAATATGATTATTACCTTGTATTAAAATGATAACCTACTGTAAGAAACAAAGATTTCTTGAGGTTGGATGATCACCTTACAAGATTGGAAGTGAGCTAGCAAACTTGAAAGTATTCTTGATTTTATGTAACTAGAACTTGTAGAATATATGAAGAACACTTAGAACTTGAAGATAGAACTTGAGAGAGATCAATTAGATGAAGAAAATTGAAGAATGAAAGTGTTTGTAGGTATTTTTGTTCGTTGGTGTATGGATTATATATAAAGGATATGTAATTTTGTTTTCATGTAAATAAGTCATGAATGATTACTCATATTTTTGTAATTTTATGAGATATTTCATGCTAGTTTCCAAATGATGGTTCCCACATGTGTTAGGTGACTCACATGGGCTGCTAAGAGCTGATCATTGGAGTGTATATACCAATAGTACATACATCTAAAAGCTGTGTATTGTACGAGTACGAATACGGGTGCATACGAGTAGAACTGTTGATGAAACTGAACGAGGATGTAATTGTAAGCATTTTTGTTAAGTAGAAGTATTTTGATAAGTGTATTGAAGTCTTTAAAAAGTTTATAAATACGTATTAAAACACTACATGTATATACATTTTAACTGAGTCGTTAAGTCATCGTTAGTCGTTACATGTAAGTGTTGTTTTGAAACCTTTAGGTTAACGATCTTGTTAAATGTTGTTAACCCAATGTTTATAATATCAAATGAGATTTTAAATTATTATATTATCATGATATTATCATGTATGAATATCTCTTAATATAATATATATACATTAAATGTCTTTACAACGATAATCGTTACATATATGTCTCGTTTAAAAATCATTAAGTTAGTAGTCTTGTTTTTACATATGTAGTTCATTGTTAATATACTTAATGATATGTTTACTTATCATAGTATCATGTTAACTATATATATATCCATATATATGTCATCATATAGTTTTTACAAGTTTTAACGTTCGTGAATCACCGGTCAACTTGGGTGGTCAATTGTCTATATGAAACATATTTCAATTAATCAAGTCTTAACAAGTTTGATTGCTTAACATGTTGGAAATATTTAATCATGTAAATATCAATCTCAATTAATATATATAAACATGGAAAAGTTCGGGTCACTACAGTACCTACCCGTTAAATAAATTTCGTCCCGAAATTTTAAGCTGTTGAAGGTGTTGACGAATCTTCTGGAAATAGATGTGGGTATTTCTTCTTCATCTGATCTTCACGCTCCCAGGTGAACTCGGGTCCTCTACGAGCATTCCATCAAACCTTAACAATTGGTATCTTGTTTTGCTTAAGTCTTTTAACCTCACGATCCATTATTTCGACGGGTTCTTCGATGAATTGAAGTTTTTCGTTGATTTGGATTTCATCTAACGGAATAGTGAGATCTTCTTTAGCAAAACATTTCTTCAAATTCGAGACGTGGAAAGTGTTATGTACAGTCGCGAGTTGTTGAGGTAACTCAAGTCGGTAAGCTACTGGTCCGACACGATCAATAATCTTAAATGGTCCAATATACCTTGGATTTAATTTCCCTCGTTTACCAAATCGAACAACGCCTTTCCAAGGTGCAACTTTAAGCATGACCATCTCTCCAATTTCAAATTCTATATCTTTTCTTTTAATGTCAGCGTAGCTCTTTTGTCGACTTTGGGCGGTTTTCAACCGTTGTTGAATTTGGATGATCTTCTCGGTAGTTTCTTGTATAATCTCCGGACCCATAATCTGTCTATCCCCCACTTCACTCCAACAAATCGGAGACATGCACTTTCTACCATAAAGTGCTTCAAACGGCGCCATCTCAATGCTTGAATGGTAGCTGTTGTTGTAGGAAAATTCTGCTAACGGTAGATGTCGATCCCAACTGTTTCCGAAATCAATAACACATGCTCGTAGCATGTCTTCAAGCGTTTATATCATCCTTTCGCTCTGCCCATCAGTTTGTAGATGATAGGCAGTACTATTGTCTAGACGAGTTCCTAATGCTTGCTGTAATGTCTGCCAGAATCTTGAAATAAATCTGCCATCCCTATCAGAGATAATAGAGATTGGTATTCCATGTCTGGAGACGACTTCCTTCAAATACAGTCGTGCTAACTTCTCCATCTTGTCATCTTCTCTTATTGGCAGGAAGTGTGCTGATTTGGTGAGACGATCAACTATTACCCAAATAGTATCAAAACTACTTGCAGTCCTTGGCAATTTAGTGATGAAATCCATGGTAATGTTTTCCCATTTCCATTCCGGGATTTCGGGTTGTTGAAGTAGACCTGATGGTTTCTGATGCTCAGCTTTGACCTTAGAACACGTCAAACATTCTCCTACGTATTTAGCAACATCGGCTTTCATACCCGGCCACCAAAAATGTTTCTTGAGATCCTTGTACATCTTCCCCGTTCCAGGATGTATTGAGTATCTGGTTTTATGAGCTTCTCTAAGTACCATTTCTCTCATATCTCCAAATTTTGGTACCCAAATCCTTTCAGCCCTATACCGGGTTCCGTCTTCCCGAATATTAAGATGCTTCTCCGATCCTTTGGGTATTTCATCCATTAAATTTCCCTTTTTTAAAACTCCTTGTTGCGCCTCATTTATTTGAGTAGTAAGGTTATTATGAATCATTATATTCATAGATTTTACTCGAATGGGTTCTCTGTCCTTCCTGCTCAAGGCATCGGCTACCACATTTGCCTTCCCCGGGTGGTAACGAATCTCAAAGTCGTAATCATTCAATTATTCAATCCACCTACGCTGCCTCATATTCAGTTGTTTCTGATTAAATATGTGTTGAAGACTTTTGTAGTCGGTATATATAATACTTTTGACCCCATATAAGTAGTGCCTCCAAGTCTTTAATGCAAAAACAACCGCGCCTAATTCCAAATCATGCGTCGTATAATTTTGTTCGTGAATCTTCAATTGTCTAGACGCATAAGCAATCACCTTCGTTCGTTGCATTAATACACAACCGAGACCTTGCTTTGATGCGTCACAATAAATCACAAAATCATCATTCCCTTCAGGCAATGACAATATAGGTGCCGTAGTTAGCTTTTTCTTCAATAACTGAAACGCTTTCTCTAGTTCATCATTCCATTCAAATTTCTTCCCTTTATGCGTTAATGCAATCAAGGGTTTTGCTATTCTGGAAAAGTCTTGGATGAACCTTCTGTAGTAACTAGCTAGTCCTAAAAACTGGCGTATGTGTTTCGGAGTTTTCGGGGTTTCCCACTTTTCAACAGTTTCTATCTTGGCCGGATCCACTTTAATACCTTCTTTGTTCACTATGTGACCGAGGAATTGAACTTCTTCCAACCAAAATGCACACTTTGAAAACTTAGCGTACAATTCTTCCTTCCTCAATACTTCTAACACCTTTCTCAAATGTTCACCGTGTTCTTGGTCATTCTTTGAGTAAATAAGTATGTCATCAATGAAAACAATGACAAACTTGTCAAGGTATGGTCCACACACTCGGTTCATAAGGTCCATGAACACAGCTGGTGCATTAGTTAAACCAAACGGCATGACCATAAACTCGTAATGACCGTAACGTGTTCTAAAAGCAGTCTTTGGAATATCATCTTCTTTCACCCGCATTTTATGATACCCGGAACGTAAGTCAATCTTTGAATAAACAGACGAGCCTTGTAGTTGATCAAATAAGTCGTCGATTCTCGGTAGTGGGTAGCGGTTCTTGATGGTAAGTTTGTTCAACTCTCGGTAGTCTATACACAACCTGAATGTACCATCTTTCTTCTTGACAAACAAAACAGGAGCTCCCCACGGTGATGTGCTTGGTCGAATGAAACCACGCTCTAAAAGTTCTTGTAATTGGCTTTGCAGTTCTTTCATCTCGCTGGGTGCGAGTCTGTAAGGAGCACGAGCTATTGGTGCAGCTCCTAGTACAAGATCTATTTGAAATTCAACGGATCGATGTGGGGGTAATCCCGGTAATTCTTTCGGAAATACATCGGGAAATTCTTTTGCAATGGGAACATCATTGATGCTCTTTTCTTCAGTTTGTACTTTCTCGACGAGTGCTAGAACAGCATAGCAACCTTTTCTTATTAGTTTTTGTGCCTTCAAATTACTAATAAGATGTAGCTTCGTGTTGCCCTTTTCTCCGTACACCATTAAGGGTTTTCCTTTTTCTCGTATAATGCGAATTGCATTTTTGTAACAGAGGATCTCTGCTTTCACTTCTTTCAACCAGTCCATACCGATTATCACATCAAAACTCCCTAACTCTACTAGTATCAAATCAATCTTAAATGTTTCGCTAACAAGTTTAATTTCTCGATTCCGACATATATTATCTGCTGAAATTAATTTACCATTTGCTAATTCGAGTAAAAATTTACTATCCAAAGGCGTCAATGGACAACTTAATTTAGCACAAAAATCTCTACTCATATAGCTTCTATCCGCACCCGAATCAAATAAAACGTAAGCAGATTTATTGTCAATAAGAAACGTACCCGTAACAAGCTCCGGGTCTTCCTGTGCCTCTGCCGCATTAATATTGAAAACTCTTCCGCGGCCTTGTCCATTCGTGTTCTCCTGGTTCGGGCAATTTCTAATAATGTGGCCTGGTTTTCCACATTTATAACAAACTACATTGGCATAACTTGCTCCGACACTACTTGCTCCGCCATTACTCGTTCCGACACCATTTGTTCCTTTCGTTCTATTAACCCCTGGTCCGTAGACCTCACACTTCGCCGCGCTATGACCATTTCTTTTACACTTGTTGCAAAATTTGGTGCAGAACCCCGAGTGATACTTTTCACACCTTTGGCATAGCTGCTTCTGATTGTTGTTGTTGTTGCGGTTATTATTGTTGTTGGGATGATTGTTGTAGTTGCTATTGTTGTTGTTGTTGTTGTTGGGCCGTTTGTTGTAGTTGCGATTGATGTTGCAATTGTTGGGATAATTGTTGCGATTATTGTTGTAATTGCTGTTGTTGTTGTATTGGTGATTCTTATCACCGTTTTCCTCCCACTTTCTTTTGACTTGCTTCACATTGGCCTCTTCAGCAGTCTGTTCTTTAATTCTTTCTTCAATCTGGTTCACTAGTTTGTGAGCCATTCTACATGCCTGTTGTATGGAGGCGAGCTCGTGTGAACTTATATCTTCTTGGATTCTTTCCGGTAATCCTTTCACAAATGCGTCGATCTTCTCTTCCTCATCTTCGAATGCTCCCGGACACAATAGGCACAATTCTGTGAATCGTCTTTCGTACGTGGTAATATCAAATCCTTGGGTTCGTAACCCTCTAAGTTCTGTCTTGAGCTTATTGACCTCGGTTCTGGGACGGTACTTCTCGTTCATCAAGTGCTTGAATGCTGACCACGGTAGTGCGTACGCATCGTCTTATCCCACTTGTTCTAGATAGGTATTCCACCATGTTAACGCAGAACCTGTGAAGGTATGCGTAGCGTACTTCACTTTGTCCTCTTCAGTACACTTACTTATGGCAAACACCGATTCGACCTTCTCGGTCCACCGTTTCAATCCGATTGGTCCTTCGGTTCCATCAAATTCCAAAGGTTTGCAGGCAGTGAATTCTTTGTAGGTGCATCCTACACGATTTCCTGTACTGCTAGATCCAAGGTTGTTGTTGGTATGTAGCGCAGCCTGTACTGCGGCTATGTTTGAAGCTAGAAAAGTACGGAATTCCTCTTCATTCATATTCACGGTGTGTCGAGTAGTCGGTGCCATTTCCTTCAAAATAGTCAAATGGAACAAGTTAATCATACAGAATATTAAGAGTAGTTAATAGTATTTCGTAGCATAATATGAACTCATTTATAAAAGCTTTTTCTTCATATTAGCGTTTTATAAGTTTAAATTCGGGTAGTACCTATCCGTTAAGTTCATACTTAGTAGCTAATATACAATTCAACTACTACAATTCTATATGAAAAACTGATTATAATAATATTTCGCGTTCAAACTTTTACACAATATTTTACAAACTTACAATACCGCTTATTTTACATATAGCATGAAATATAGCACACAATAAATTTGATACAAGATGGTTGTGAAGATAATTCTAGCTAGTACACAAGTCGTTCAGCAAAGGCAATAAAGACACGTAATTCATACGTCCAGAAACAAGTCATGCATTCTGGTTTTACTAGGATTACTTCCCATCCTTGGTCTTGTGGAACATAACCGTTGATAAGACAACGTGTTGTAACGTCGTCAAAGGGACGAGGGTTATGTAATGTCCAACAGTCCCGTAACAATCTAAAAATCTCATTTCTTACCCCAATTACTGACTCCGTCACTTGTGGAAATGTTTTGTTTAATAGTTGTAGCCCGATGTTCTTGTTCTCACTTTGGTGAGAAGCGAACATTACTAATCCGTAAGCATAACATGCTATGTTGCATGTTAGCCGCTTTTTCTAAATCACGAAGTCCAATATTCGGATATATTGAGTCAAAATAATTTCTTAACCCATTGCGTAAAATAGCATTTGGGTTCCCCGCAATATATGCATCAAAGTAAACACATCGTAACTTATGGATTTCCCAATGTGATTGTGACAACCCGAAAATTTCCAACCAAATTTAAACTTTAATCTTTATATGTTTCTGACACGATAAGCAATATTTGTTAAGTTAAATTGCAAGAATTTTAAACTATGTTCATACATTCATTCAACCTCGACCAAGTTCCAACGATTCACGAACCATTAAACGAATATGATTATATATGTATATGTGTATATATATTATAACTTGAAACGTAAACAAAATATTAGATTAAATACTTTATATGATTGTATCCGTTTCAAAATGTTTATCAATGGAATTAGAAGATAAGATCAAATGATTGAATTATCAGATATATTGAATTATGATTACAAGTCTCTGTTGAAAGGCTCACGTTGATTTGAGAAATCTTTCCATTTTAACAATATTCGGAAAATGGTAAAGTGATTTATAAATAAGAACAAATTGTCAATCATTGAGAACTAGACAAAGGATAGTGGAAGACTGAATCTCATAAAGACTCGATTGATCTATTTAGTTTCAAACGTACAAAAACGTTTTTAGTTTAAAAAGAACTTTATTATTAAAAAGTATATAACTTTTATAAATATCTTGAACCACTTTTGACAACTCATTACTTAACTAGTATGATAAAGATAACGATATTTATATTTTATTTTATTAAATATATATAACGATTTAAATTAATATTATATATATTTATACGCGTATTATACGTACATAGTTTTATACTTTTACTATACTTAAACTTTACCTTTACTTTATTTTTACTTTACTTTAACTTTAATAATTCATACTTTAATAATTCACTTTAATAATTCATACTTTAATAATTCATACTTTAATAATTCACTTTAATAATTCATACTTTAATAATTCACTTTAATAATTCAAAAATCTATTATAAATAGAATTCAATAGGTTTCATTATTTCATAGAAACTTGAAAATATTTTTCTCTAAACTCTCTCAATCGATTTACATATATATTTACTCCGTATTATTTCAAGATATTATTAGTATACATAAAATATTACGACGGAGTGCTGTCCGAGTGATTTCGAAATTGTTTTTCGAGTAGGATAGGATTAAGGAAATTATGGGTTATAGCTATGAAGGTGATTGAGTATGGTTCATGGGTATGCTCGTGAGGTCAATATAGTGTTTATCATTTCCGTTGCGTCTACGTACCTTTCCTGCAATATTGAATCTCAATATTGATATGTGAGTACTCATAATTTAACTTTTACATACTAATAGTGTATCCCCGACTAGTGCTCGAGTATTTAGGATTATGCATGTTTGTACTTTTGATATTGCCCTTAGATAGGTTAGGTTGAAAATTGAATTAGTTACACTTGCGGTTGAGATAAGGTATAAGATATGCATGTCCTTGGAAAGCTAGCGAAAAATTAAGAACTTTTTCTTTAGATATCGAATGGTTTCGATGAACGGATTAGAAGTTATAATCAATTGAATTTTTGATATTTTTATTAAAATTGATTATTATTATCGTCGTTTTTATCGTCGTTCTAGTTTTATCTTATTATTATCATTATTATTATCTTTATCAATAAAAGGGATTTATCATTAAAAATTGTTATTTTTTTTATTATTACTATCGTTATTATCGTTAAAGTTATAATTAGTATTATTATTATTATCCAATTATTATTATTATTATTATTATTATTATTATTATTATTATTATTATTATTATTATTATTATTATTATTATTATTATTATTATTATTATTATCATTATTAATATATATATATCATTATTTAAAAATGGTTATTGTTATTGTTATTATTATTATTACTATATTATCATTAAGATAATTATTAGTATTATCGTTAATAATGTCATAGTAACTATCATTATTAATATTAGTGTAATTAAAACAAATATTTGTAACACCTAATTATTTTGATTACTATTATTATCATTATTATGAACACGATATAAAAGACGATTAAAAGCTATTAAACGAAATGATTAGGAAATAATGAGTAAGAGTATCATGATGAAATTAAAATATTATAAGATATTAATTTAGATAAAATTATCGTTCTTATTATTTTTATCATTACTATTATTATTAAAAGTATCGTTAGTATTAAAACTATCATTTTAACAAAAATTATCATTTTAATAGAAATGTCATTGTTACTATAAAATATTATTATTATTATTATTATTTTAAATAGAATTATTATTTTAAAGATAATATTAAAAATTATCGTAAATATTAAAGTTATCATAATTAGAATTATCGTTTTATCATAATGTCATCTTAGTAATTATAAATATTGATATTTTTATAATAATAATTATTATTATAAAATAATACAACTTTTACTTACTATCATTATAGATATTATTTTATCAAATAAATATGTGATACAAACATATTTTACTACGTGTAATAATTTACTTTAATAATACCTATCATATTATCTTTATGATATTAAATGAACCCTATAAATTTTATTACTTAATATATATAAAAGTATATTTTATTACATAAATTTAATATAAAATTTTATTTATTAATAAATAAATTATATTATTACTCTAATAAATCTTTTAAAAATATTTAAAAATATAAAACGACGATATTTAAACTATATATTAATCATGTATAGATTTTTTGGAAATTATTTTGAGTCAAATTTACTTTTGTTGACTTTTGCATATTAGTCTCGAGCATTAGGATTGTGGTACACTATGACTTGACCTAATTTGTTAGACAAATATTGACCAACACATAATTATATATAATAAATTTAGGTTCGTGAATCCGAGGCCAACCTTGCACTTGTTCAATGACGTTATATGTATTTTTACTACGAAATACAGTATGGTGAGTTTCATTTGCCTTTTTACCCTTTATATTTTTGGGCTGAGAATACATGCGCAATTTTTATAAATGTTTTACGAAATAGACACAAGTAATCGAAACTACATTATATGGTTGAATTATCGAAATCGAATATGCCCCTTTTTATTAAGTCTGGTAATCTAAGAATTAGGGAACAGACACCCTAATTGACGCGAATCCTAAAGATAGATCTATTGGGCCTAACAAACCCCATCCAAAGTACCGGATGCTTTAGTACTTCGAAATTTATATCATGTCCGAAATCGGATCCCGGAATGATAGGGGATATTCTTATATGTATCTAGTTAATGTCGGTTACCAGGTGCTCACCATATGAATGATTATTTTTGTCTCTATGCATGGGACGTATATTTATGAGAACTGGAAATGAAATTCTTGTGGTCTATTAAAATGATGGAAATAAATGATTATGATAAACTAATGAACTCACCAACCTTTTGGTTGACACTTTAAAGCATGTTTATTCTCAGGTGTTAAAGAAATCTTCCGCTGTGCATTTGCTCATTTTAAAGATATTACTTGGAGTCTTTCATAGCATATTTCGAAGAACGTTGCATTCGAGTCATTGAGTTCATCAAAGATTATTATTAAATCAATTTATAGTTGGATAGTGGATATTATGAAATGGTATGCATGCCTGTCAATTTTCAATGTAAAGAAAGTTTGTCTTTTAAAAACGAATGCAATGTTTGTAAAATGTATCATATAGAGGTCAAATACCTCGCAATGTAATCAACTATTGTGAATCGTTTATAATGTATATGAACGGGTCCTTTCAGTTGGTATCAGAGCGGTGGTCTTAGTGAACCAAGTCTGCATTAGTGTGTCTAACTGATAAGTCATTAGGATGCATTAGTGAGTCTGGACTTCGACCGTGTCTGCATGTCAAAAGTTTTGCTTATCATTTTTAGTCGGAAATCATCTGCTTATCATTCTTAGGAAATTACCTGCTTATCATTACTAGTCTAGACACGTCTTGCTACATTAATTGCATGAGTAGTGTACAGACAAAATTCATATCTTAGCGTATCTGCTAAATCATATCTTATCGTATCTGTTACTTTAAACTTTACCTGACATATCCCGCAAATTCCTCCGTAATCTACGAAATCTTTTGTTCTATATCTATGGATATTCTATGTAATTAGAATACCATCCGATAACCGAAAATCATTTCATATCGAAAAATCCTTATTCAATCGTACGAAATGGAATTCATCATTAATTCAAGTTCCTCGGATTCCGAAATGGAATCCCACTCCAGCTCTGAAAGCAGTGTGACCGGAATGGATCAACCAATCAGCCATCATCTATTCTGGATGAATTGGGGATGGGTTCGTAGCCTCCTCAATTATTGGAGACAAGAAGAAGGTGATCCCTTCCATCCACCCCATTGCCCTCTTAACGAAGAACCTGAAGCACTTACCGGCGAACCAATCCGAAACACCATTTTCTCTTTCATTTCCAGAGTATCTCATCACGATTATATACTACATCAAATTCTAGATTATATTTATCCGCTCGTCCGAACCGACAATCACCCCGGTATAATAGAAGAAGTCAACGAGCTTCGCGCTCAGGTAGTGGCTTTGGAGAATATGGTGCAAAGATTACAAACACCAGCTGCAGCACCAGCAGCATAACCAGTACCACCATCATCAACGCCAACAGTACCATTACCACCTCCAACCACAACCGCGTCGTAAACCTCAACTTCATAATCTGTCCCACGAGCATCAACGTCATACGCACCATAGATACCAAGGAGTACCAACAACAATAACTGATGAAGTATTAATTCATAACTTCATTGGAGAAACATTCCGCGGCGATTATGTAATCTCTAAAGTCTTAGAGATTATCTAATCTAGCCCTAACCATAAATCAGTTAAACGAACCAAAATGATAGAAGGAAGAGTAGAAACCCTGACAAAAATGGTGTGTGATTAACAAGCTAAACTTGTTTTACCAACAGCATCAACAGTACCGTCAGCGTTACCAGCATCGTCAGTACAGTCAACATCCGAATCAACAACACCGATAACATCACAAACTCCGTCAGTTCAAGAATCACTGTGGACATCATTACGAATCAATAACGTGTATATTGTATCAACAAGTTATGAAGAATTAACTCATTCCCTCTGAAGAAATTATATGTATATTATATATATATATATATATATATATATATATATATATATATATATATATATATATATATATATATATTGAAATAAATCTTTCCGTGCTAAGCTATTGTGTGTGAATCTTAACTACTCAGTTAATTCATATTACAAATATGCAATAATGTACATCCTTTGGCCGAAACTTAACCAGTGTTAACTACAATCTCTGTCGCAATTCAACAAATTTCAATTCATAATAAATCAAGTATATATTTGATTTTACACTTTCATCATCGATGTACCCGAAACTTTTCAGATAACATCATTCGTACTTTGCGAAATTCACAAGAATTCCATGAACCGAACATCATACATCAACAAATAACGAAGTATTGATTCATAATTTCAATGTCATTAAAGAAATACTGCGTAAAAGTTATGTACTTTTTAAAGCCTTTAGGGATTATTCAATTCTAGTTTCAACCGTAAATCAAATGAGTTTAATTTAACATTAACTCATTAAATCTATGTTACATCTGAAGAAAATATACATATATATATTTTCATAAAGACTGTAATAAAATTCTTTTGTTCAAAATATTAATTGTGAAATTTTTTTTAACGGGTAGGTAATACCCGAGAGATATATAAATTCACAATTAATATGTTACATTCTTCGAATCTGATTCAGCAAATCATCCATTATACTCCCTACTTTCACAACAATATACATTCTTTTATAGAAATCAAAACAACCATACTCATTCAAAATTTAATTACATATTATGATTTTGAAATCTCAAAATTCAACTTGAGATATGACCAAAATCATCACTCTTAGATCCTTACATCTTTCACAAGCTATATTTTGACTTCAAAACTGTGTTAGAACATCAAATGTATGTTAACGATTACAATCTGTGTTCAAACCCTTCGAAAATTTCTGAAGACACTTCGAATGATGAGCAATCGAGATGATGATCCAACCACATGTTACCCACAGTTATGTACCCGAAAAACTCTTGAAACCAAAGTAAAAGTTTAAACAATGTATCAGCGTCAGATTCTTTGGCATTTATTAGCAAAAATAACTTTGCGACTCCTATTCAAAGTAGCCAGTTTTGTCACAGCTCCAGCAAGTCAACTTCGACTTTTCAGTCAGACTAACCTTATTATAACCTTGAGATATACACCATCGTTACCAGGGAACCTTTTACATTCCACCACATTATTAGCAGATGTACCAACAACTTCATTACCCTTTGACTTTAGCCTCTCCAAAAAGTCATTATAATTATTCATTGAAACCCCATCATTTACTCATTCGCATCTTGTAATGAGAATTGCCATACGAATTATTGGGAATTAGCAATCAGTATTTTGAAATCTCGCAGGATGTCTACGCCAACAGTTATATGTGTATATATAACATCTATCTTCTGGACTTAATTTGAATGTGAAGTTTCTGAAAAACACTCCGAACTACGAATTGGTTCTCCCAAAAAAAAAAAAAAAAATGCTGATGAAGCAGCAAAAACTATAAACGAATTTAAACGGTAAAAGCTGGATTATAATGATGAAGTGTGCTGGCAAAGCGCAAAAAAAGAGAAGTTTTGGAACTGGAAAACGGATTGAGCAAAGTAGGAAGGAGGCCGAGGACAAATTACAAAGACTGAACATGACTTCAAAGGATCCAAATAATTCAGTACCTGCTGAAGTCATTAACGAATACCTTGCTCCTGACTCTAAACCCCTGCGGACAATATTTTTCATCATCCTCTGATATTAGAAATTCTAAAATATCATCATATCTTTCATTATAAATATCCTCCATATTTCTGAAGATATTTTCTTAATTTTTCTTATTTGAAATCATTTACCTCTTCGCGCTATCTGTATTACATCATAAAAGAAACTATTTTAGTTTCTAAATTCTGAAACATTCAAGTTTAAAATAGAAATATTTTGAAGTAATGTTGGGAACTGAAGCATGAATTAGTATAATATAATGACACTTGATCAATGTGATTATAATACAGTAAGTCATGCTGAGTTCCTAAATGGAACGTGATGATTCACAGATCATAACATCATCATGTGCCATGTTATACGACTCTTGTATTCTATTTAACCTCTAAAATATCAAGAAAATATTTCTTGATGATTCGGCCTTTTCCAAGGTATTCTAGTAATTTGACAAGTCAAGATCGTGCCATCACAATTTCCTTCCTAGAACATTAACAATGTTCATTCCGAAATTCATATCTGTGAATTCTGGACCATTACAAGTGGTGCTTAATCGCAAGAAGAAGAAACGAAAGGACAAAACTCCGAAATAGAAATTGGGGTATAAATTGCAGCAAATAAAAGAGAGCATTAACTGTGAATGATAATGATTATAGAAGACAGAAGCAGAGACTTTGAAATATAAGGGAACATATAAATCCCTACGACAAACCAGAAATTATAAACCATATATATCGATGCATATAGCAATATAAAGACACGGGAGAACTAGAAACACTATAAACCCAAGAGTATAGTAGAAGTAAATAGATTCTTCTGGCGGTAGATGAAAAAGAAGAATGACCGATATGAAAGTTAGAAGTATATCGAGAATCAGAACTGGATGGAGCATATTGATGAATACTTTAAAATATGAGTTGAGGGGGAAAGAATAGAAGGTGATGAAACATGACTAGGAACTTAGAAATCAACAGATTTAACTCACACAATGGCAGAATAAGTGAATCAAATCCTCTAGTGAATAGGTTAAGTTTTTTTTTTTTTTTTTGATTAATTTAGTCAAACCACAACTAAATCAAGTGTGATTAGATCAACACCTAGAGCTATTATTCACCACCTGGGTGATTTGGACTGAGAGAGAATCGGAGGAGCTCACTAGATCTGAGTGTGTGTAACAAATGAGAGGCTTAACCTAAAATGAAGAATATAAGACTTTATATACCCCTGCTGTTGACTCACCCATACGATTCATTCATCACACGTACGAGTTGGCTTCATCAGCCGTACGGGTGATCACTCACTCGTGTCTTCTCATTTAGGTTGTAATTGTGACTTAGCTCAGCATCAACCGTGCGTATGAGCCTGTCAGCCGTACTATTGAGGCTTCACTCGTACGTCTGACTAAGTCTAACATAGTCAAACATCTAAATCTTGTTCCTGCAGTTCCTGTAACCACATACAAACACGGATAGGATAATAACGAGCAATCATGGTGGCCTGTAAACTGTTGTACCTGCAATGGACGTGGGTAGATGTATTGGGAGTTGCATAAAATGCATCAACAGAAGGTGTGAGTTGTAAGGAAACGAAGGAGGTGAATTTATAAGAAAATCTCCTACAGAACAATTAAAATGGACGATCGCATTTAAAGCAGATCCTAATTCCCTTGATTACCGGAGAGTCAAATCTTATTAAGAAGATTTTCTTCAAATCCTTTGAAATCTGGGAATCAATCATATCTACGTCAAATGATAAGATGAATCTACACTTACTCATTTCACTCTTCTATGTTAGCTTCATTCGTACTCTTCATATAAATGGATTGTTTATCCAAATTATTCGCTGATGATAAAACTCTAATTTTCAGCCCGTATGCATCATGAAAAATACTTATTATCATTCACGACCTTTCCACTCAAATTTCGGGACGAAATTTCTTTAACGGGTAGGTACTATGACAACCCGAAAATTTCCAACCAAATTTAAACTTTAATCTTTATATGTTTCTGACACGATAAGCAATATTTGTTAAGTTAAATTGCAAGAATTTTAAACTATGTTCATACATTCATTCAACCTCGACCAAGTTCCAACGATTCACGAACCATTAAACGAATATGATTATATATGTATATGTGTATATATATTATAACTTGAAACGTAAACAAAATATTAGATTAAATACTTTATATGATTGTATCCGTTTCAAAATGTTTATCAATGGAATTAGAAGATAAGATCAAATGATTGAATTATCAGATATATTGAATTATGATTACAAGTCTCTGTTGAAAGGCCCACGTTGATTTGAGAAATCTTTCCATTTTAACAATATTCGGAAAATGGTAAAGTGATTTATAAATAAGAACAAATTGTCAATCATTGAGAACTAGACAAAGGATAGTGGAAGACTGAATCTCATAAAGACTCGATTGATCTATTTAGTTTCAAACGTACAAAAACGTTTTTAGTTTAAAAAGAACTTTATTATTAAAACGTATATAACTTTTATAAATATCTAGAACCACTTTTGACAACTCATTACTTAACTAGTATGATAAAGATAACGATATTTATATTTTATTTTATTAAATATATATAACGATTTAAATTAATATTATATATATTTATACGCGTATTATACGTACATAGTTTTATACTTTTACTATACTTAAACTTTACTTTTACTTTATTTTTACTTTACTTTAACTTTAATAATTCACTTTAATAATTCATACTTTAATAATTCACTTTAATAATTCATACTTTAATAATTCACTTTAATAATTCATACTTTAATAATTCATACTTTAATAATTCACTTTAATAATTCACTTTAATAATTCAAAAATCTATTATAAATAGAATTCAATAGGTTTCATTATTTCATAGACACTTGAAAATATTTTTCTCTAAACTCTCTCAATCGATTTACATATATATTTACTCCGTATTATTTCAAGATATTATTAGTATACATAAAATATTACGACGGAGTGCTGTCCGAGTGATTTCGAAATTGTTTTTCGAGTAGGATAGGATTAAGGAAATTATGGGTTATAGCTATGAAGGTGATTGAGTATGGTTCATGGGTATGCTCGTGAGGTCAATATAGTGTTTATCATTTTCGTTGCGTCTACGTACCTTTCCTGCAATATTGAATCTCAATATTGATATGTGAGTACTCATAATTTAACTTTTACATACTAATAGTGTATCCCCGACTAGTGCTCGAGTATTTAGGATTATGCATGTTTGTACTTTTGATATTGCCCTTAGATAGGTTAGGTTGAAAATTGAATTAGTTACACTTGCGGTTGAGATAAGGTATAAGATATGCATGTCCTTGGAAAGCTAGCGAAAAATTAAGAACTTTTTCTTTAGATATCGAATGGTTTCGATGAACGGATTAGAAGTTATAATCAATTGAATTTTTGATATTTTTATTAAAATTGATTATTATTATCGTCGTTTTTATCGTCGTTCTAGTTTTATCTTATTATTATCATTATTATTATCTTTATCAATAAAAGGGATTTATCATTAAAAATTGTTATTTTTTTTATTATTACTATCGTTATTATCGTTAAAGTTATAATTAGTATTATTATTATTATCCAATTATTATTATTATTATTATTATTATTATTATTATTATTATTATTATTATTATTATTATTATTATTATTATTAGTATTATTATTATTATTATCATTATTAATATATATATATCATTATTTAAAAATGGTTATTGTTATTGTTATTATTATTATTACTATATTATCATTAAGATAATTATTAGTATTATCGTTAATAATGTTATAGTAACTATCATTATTAATATTAGTGTAATTAAAACAAATATTTGTAACACCTAATTATTTTGATTACTATTATTATCATTATTATGAACACGATATAAAAGACGATTAAAAGCTATTAAACGAAATGATTAGGAAATAATGAGTAAGAGTATCATGATGAAATTAAAATATTATAAGATATTGATTTAGATAAAATTATCGTTCTTATTATTTTTATCATTACTATTATTATTAAAAGTATCGTTAGTATTAAAACTATCATTTTAACAAAAATTATCATTTTAATAGAAATGTCATTGTTACTATAAAATATTATTATTATTATTATTATTTTAAATAGAATTATTATTTTAAAGATAATATTAAAAATTATCGTAAACATTAAAGTTATCATAATTAGAATTATCGTTTTATCATAATGTCATCTTAGTAATTATAAATATTGATATTTTTATAATAATAATTATTATTATAAAATAATACAACTTTTCCTTACTATCATTATAGATATTATTTTATCAAATAAATATGTGATACAAACATATTTTACTACGTGTAATAATTTACTTTAATAATACCTATCATATTATCTTTATGATATTAAATGAACCCTATAAATTTTATTACTTAATATATATAAAAGTATATTTTATTACATAAATTTAATATAAAATTTTATTTATTAATAAATAAATTATATTATTACTCTAATAAATCTTTTAAAAATATTTAAAAATATAAAACGACGATATTTAAACTATATATTAATCATGTATAGATTTTTTAGAAATTATTTTGAGTCAAATTTACTTTTGTTGACTTTTGCATATTAGTCTCGAGCATTAGGATTGTGGTACACTATGACTTGACCTAATTTGTTAGACAAATATTGACCAACACATAATTATATATAATAAATTTAGGTTCGTGAATCCGAGGCCAACCTTGCACTTGTTCAATGACGTTATATGTATTTTTACTACGAAATACAGTATGGTGAGTTTCATTTGCCTTTTTACCCTTTATATTTTTGGGCTGAGAATACATGCGCAATTTTTATAAATGTTTTACGAAATAGACACAAGTAATCGAAACTACATTATATGGTTGAATTATCGAAATCGAATATGCCCCTTTTTATTAAGTCTGGTAATCTAAGAATTAGGGAACAGACACCCTAATTGACGCGAATCCTAAAGATAGATCTATTGGGCCTAACAAACCCCATCCAAAGTACCGGATGCTTTAGTACTTCGAAATTTATATCATGTCCGAAGGAGGATCCCGGAATGATAGGGGATATTCTTATATGTATCTAGTTAATGTCGGTTACCAGGTGCTCACCATATGAATGATTATTTTTGTCTCTATGCATGGGACGTATATTTATGAGAACTGGAAATGAAATTCTTGTGGTCTATTAAAATGATGGAAATAAATGATTATGATAAACTAATGAACTCACCAACCTTTTGGTTGACACTTTAAAGCATGTTTATTCTCAGGTGTTAAAGAAATCTTCCGCTGTGCATTTGCTCATTTTAAAGATATTACTTGGAGTCTTTCATAGCATATTTCGAAGAACGTTGCATTCGAGTCATTGAGTTCATCAAAGATTATTATTAAATCAATTTATAGTTGGATAGTGGATATTATGAAATGGTATGCATGCCTGTCAATTTTCAATGTAAAGAAAGTTTGTCTTTTAAAAACGAATGCAATGTTTGTAAAATGTATCATATAGAGGTCAAATACCTCGCCATGTAATCAACTATTGTGAATCGTTTATAATGTATATGAACGGGTCCTTTCAATGATATCCCCCATCTTTCGAACGAAAGCCTTTTATAAACCAAGGCATTCTTGGAACGTTCTTCGAATGTCTTACAAACTGATCTCGCCTTAAATAGTTGTGCCGAAGAATCCTGACCGACTCTAGACAATATGTCATCAATCATGTCTCCGGGTAGGTCTCTTAAAATATTGGGTTGTCTATCCATTTTGTGTTTTTATACTGTAAAATAGACAATAGTTAGATTCATAAAAAAAATACTTATTAATACAAGCAATTTTTACATATATCATAAAGCATAAGCACACTATATTACATATATTACACCACACGAATACAACTATCTTATTCCGACTTGCTTGTTTCTTCTTCTTCGGTTTTGGTTCGTTTTGCCAAGTTTCTAGGGATATATGATGTTCCCCTAATACGAGCCGTCGTTTTCCACATTGGTTTAGAAAAACCTGGTGGTTTAGAGGTTCCCGGGTCATTGTTACAACTTAAGGACTTCGGGGGTTGACGATACATATAAAGTTCATCGGGGTTAGAATTAGGTTTCTCTATTTTTTTGCCCTTTCCCTTATTATTTTCTTTTGCCTTTTTAAATTCAGTTGAGGTAATTTCTATAACATCATCGGAATTCTCGTCGGAATCCGATTCATCGGAGAATTGGTAATCCTCCCACTATTTTGCTTCCTTGGCGGAAACACCATTGACCATAATTAACCTTTGTCGATTGGTTGAGGATTTTCTTTTACTTAACCGTTTTATTATTTCCCCCACCGGTTCTATTTCTTCATCCGGTTCCGATTCTTCTTCCGGTTCCGATTCTTTTTCCGGTTCCGACTCTTCTTCCGGTTCCTCTTCGGGAACTTGTGAATCAGTCCACGAATCATTCCAATTTACATTTGACTCTTCATTATTATTAGGTGAGTCAATGGGACTTGTTCTAGAGGTAGACATCTATCACATAATATCAAACGCGTTAAGAGATTAATATATCACATAATATTCACATGTTAAAAATATATAGTTTCCAACAAAATTTGTTAAGCAATCATTTTTCAAGTAAACACGGTCGAAGTCTAGACTCACTAATGCATCCTAACAAACTCGATAAGACACACTAATGCAAAATTCTGGTTCTCTAAGACCAACGCTCGGATACCAACTGAAATGTCCCGTTCTTATTGATTAAAAACGTTCCATATTAATTGATTTCGTTGCGAGGTTTTGACCTCTATATGAGATGTTTTTCAAAGACTGCATTCATTTTTAAAACAAAACATAACCTTTATTTCATAGATAAAGGTTTTAAAAAGCTTTACGTAGATTATCAAATAATGATAATCTAAAATATCCAGTTTACACACGACCATTACATAATGGTTTACAATACAAATATGTTACAACAAAATAAGTTTCTTGAATGCAGTTTTTACACAATATCATACAAGCATGGACTCCAAATCTCGTCCTTATTTAAGTATGCGACAGCGGAAGCTCTTAATAATCACCTGAGAATAAACATGCTTAAAACGTCAACAAAAATGTTGGTGAGTTATAGGTTTAACCTATATATATCAAATCATAATAATAGACCACAAGATTTCATATTTCAATACACATCCCATACATAGAGATAAAAATCATTCATATGGTGAACACCTGGTAACCGACATTAACAAGATGCATATATAAGAATATCCCCATCATTCCGGGACACCCTTCGGATATGATATAAATTTCGAAGTACTAAAGCATCCGGTACTTTGGATGGGGTTTGTTAGGCCCAATAGATCTATCTTTAGGATTCGCGTCAATTAAGGTGTCTGTTCCCTAATTCTTAGATTACCAGACTTAATAAAAATGGGCATATTCAATTTCAATAATTCAACCATAGAATGTAGTTTCACGTACTTGTGTCTATTTTGTAAATCATTTATAAAACTTGCATGTATTCTCATCCCAAAAATATTAGATTTTAAAAGTGGGACTATAACTCACTTACACAGATTTTTACTTCGTCGGGAAGTAAGACTTGGCCACTGGTTGATTCACGAACCTATAACAATACATATATATCAAAGTATGTTCAAAATATATTTACAACACTTTTAATATATTTTGATGTTTTAAGTTTATTAAGTCAGCTGTCCTCGTTAGTATCCTACAACTAGTTGTCCACAGTTAGATGTACAGAAATAAATCGATAAATATTATCTTGAATCAATCCACGACCCAGTGTATACGTATCTCAGTATTGATCACAACTCAAACTATATATATTTTGGAATCAACCTCAACCCTGTATAGCTAACTCCAACATTCACATATAGAGTGTCTATGGTTGTTCCGAAATATATATAGATGTGTCGACATGATAGGTCAAAACATTGTATACGTGTCTATGGTATCTCAAGATTACATAATATACAATACAAGTTGATTAAGTTATGGTTGGAATAGATTTGTTACCAATTTTCACGTAGCTAAAATGAGAAAAATTATCCAATCTTGTTTTACCCATAACTTCTTCATTTTAAATCCGTTTTGAGTGAATCAAATTGCTATGGTTTCATATTGAACTCTATTTTATGAATCTAAACAGAAAAAGTATAGGTTTATAGTCGGAAAAATAAGTTACAAGTCGTTTTTGTAAAGGTAGTCATTTCAGTCGAAAGAACGATGTCTAGATGACCATTTTAGAAAACATACTTCCACTTTGAGTTTAACCATAATTTTTGGATATAGTTTCATGTTCATAATAAAAATCATTTTCTCAGAATAACAATTTTTAAATCAAAGTTTATCATAGTTTTTAATTAACTAACCCAAAACAGCCCGCGGTGTTACTACGACGGCATAAATCCGGTTTTACGGTGTTTTTCGTGTTTCCAGGTTTTAAATCATTAAGTTAGCATATCATATAGATATAGAACATGTGTTTAGTTGATTTTAAAAGTCAAGTTAGAAGGATTAACTTTTGTTTGCGAACAAGTTTAGAATTAACTAAACTATGTTCTAGTGATTACAAGTTTAAACCTTCGAATAAGATAGCTTTATATGTATGAATCGAATGATGTTATGAACATCATTACTACCTTAAGTTCCTTGGATAAACTTACTGGAAAAGAGAAAAATGGATCTAGCTTCAACGGATCCTTGGATGGCTCGAAGTTCTTGAAGCAGAATCATGACACGAAAACAAGTTCAAGTAAGATCATCACTTGAAATAAGATTGTTATAGTTATAGAAATTGAACCAAAGTTTGAATATGATTATTACCTTGTATTAGAATGATAACCTACTATAAGAAACAAAGATTTCTTGAGGAAGGATGATCACCTTACAAGATTGAAAGTGAGCTAGCAAACTTGAAAGTATTCTTGATTTTATGTAACTAGAACTTGTAGAATATATGAAGAACACTTAGAACTTGAAGATAGAACTTGAGAGAGATCAATTATATGAAGAAAATTTAAGAATGAAAGTGTTTGTAGGTGTTTTTGGTCATTGGTGTATGGATTAGATATAAAGGATATGTAATTTTGTTTTCATGTAAATAAGTCATGAATGATTACTCATATTTTTGTAATTTTATGAGATATTTCATGCTAGTTGCCAAATTATGGTTCCCACATGTGTTAGGTGACTCACATAGGCTGCTAAGAGCTGATCATTGGAGTGTATATACCAATAGTACATACATCTAAAAGCTGTGTATTGTACGAGTACGAATACGGGTGCATACGAGTAGAATTGTTGATGAAACTGAACGAGGATGTAATTGTAAGCATTTTTGTTAAGTAGAAGTATTTTGATAAGTGTATTGAAGTCTTTCAAAAGTGTATAAATACATATTAAAACACTACATGTATATACATTCTAACTGTGTCGTTAAGTCATCGTTAGTCGTTACATGTAAGTGTTGTTTTGAAACCTTTAGGTTAACGATCTTGTTAAATGTTGTTAACCCAATGTTTATAATATCAAATGAGATTTTAAATTATTATATTATCATGATATTATCATGTATGAATATCTCTTAATATAATATATATACATTAAATGTCTTTACAACGATAATCGTTACATATATGTCTCGTTTAAAAATCATTAAGTTAGTAGTCTTGTTTTTACATATGTAGTTCATTGTTAATATACTTAATGATATGTTTACTTATCATAGTATCATGTTAACTATATATATATCCATATATATATCATCATATAGTTTTTACAAGTTTTAACGTTCGTGAATCACCGGTCAACTTGAGTGGTCAATTGTCTATATGAAACATATTTCAATTAATCAAGTCTTAACAAGTTTGATTGCTTAACATGTTGGAAATATTTAATCATGTAAATATCAATCTCAATTAATATATATAAACATGGAAAATTTCGGGTCACTACACGTGAAACTACATTCTATGGTTGAATTATCGAAATCGAATATGCCCCTTTTTATTAAGTCTGGTAATCTAAGAATTAGGGTACAGACATCCTAATTAACGCGAATCCTAAAGATAGATCTATTGGGCCTAACAAACCCCATCCAAAGTACCGGATGCTTTAATACTTCGAAATTTATATCATATCCGAAGGGTGTCCCGGAATGATGGGGATATTCTTATATATGCATCTTGTTAATGTCGGTTACCAGGTGTTCACCATATGAATGATTTTTATCTCTATGTTTGGGATGTGTATTGAAATATGAAATCTTGTGGTATATTGTTACGATTTGATATATATAGGTTAAACCTATAACTCACCAACATTTTTGTTGGCGTTTAAAGCATGTTTATTCTCAGGCGAATACTAAGAGCTTCCGCTGTTGCATACTAAAATAAGGACAAGATTTGGAGTCCATGTTTGTATGATATTGTGTAAAAACTACATTCAAGAAACTGATTTCGATGTAACATATTTGTATTGTAAACCATTATGTAATGGTCGTGTGTAAACAGGATATTTTAGATTATCATTATTTGATAATCTACGTAAAGCTTTTTAAACCTTTATTTATGAAATAAAGGTTATGGTTTGTTTTAAAAATGAATGCAGTCTTTGAAAAACGTCTCATATAGAGGTCAAAACCTCGCAACGAAATCAATTAATATGGAACGTTTTTAATCAATAAGAACGGGACATTTCACAGGCTGCGCTACATACCAACAATAACTCTGAATCTAGCAATGCAGCTAACAGCGCAAGAAATCGTGTTGGATGCTCCTACAAAGAATTCACGGCCTGCAAACTTTGGAATTTGATGGAACCGAAGGACCAATTGGATTGAAACGGTGGACCCAGAAAGTCGAATTAGTGTTTTCCATAAGTAAGTGTACTGAAGAGGACAAAGTTAAGTACGCTACGCATACCTTCACATGTACTGCGTTAACGTGGTGGAACACCTATCTTGAACAGGTAGGACAAAATGCTGCTTACGCACTACCGTGGTCGGCATTCAAGCAATTGATGAACGAGCAGTACCGTCCTAGAAACGAAGTCAATAAACTCAAGGCAGAACTTAGAGAGCTACGAACACATGGGTTCGACGTTACCACATATGAACGACGATTCACAGAGTTGTGCCTATTGTGTCCAGGAGCATTCGAAGATGAAGAAGAGAAGATCGACGCATTTGTAAAAGGGTTACCAGTAAGGATTCAAGAAGACGTGAGTTCACACGAGCCCGCTTCTATACAGAAGGCAATTCCAATGGCTCATAAACTCATAAATCAGATTGAGGGAAGAATTAAAGAGCAGGCGGCCGAAGAAGCCAACACAAAACAACTCAAGAGGAAGTGGGAAGAAAACGGTGACAAGAGTCACCAGTACAACAACAACAACAATTACAACCACAATTGCAATAACTATCCCAACAAACGCAACAACAATCGCAACAATAACCGCATGCCTAACAATAACTACAACAAACATCCCAACAACAACAACTACTACAACAACCGTTTCAACAACAATAACAACCCCAACAACAACCTCAATAACAACAACGGCAACAAAAACCAAAAACAGCCATGTCATAGGTGTGAAGAAAATTATCAGGGGTTTTGCACGACATTTTGCAACAGGTGTAAAAGAAATGGTCATAGCGCGATAAAGTGTGAGGTCTACGGACCAAAGTTTAACAGAACTGAAGGAACAAATAATGTCGGAACAAGTAATGCCAAAACGAATAGTGTCGGAGCAAGTAATACCAACGCTGTTTGTTATAAATGTGGAAAACCGGGCCACATTATTAGAAATTGCCCGAATCAGGGGAATACTAATGGACAGGGCCATGGAAGAGTTTTCAATATTAATGCGACAGAAGCACAGGAAGACCCGGAGCTTGTTACGGGTACGTTTCTTATTGACGATAAATCTGCTTATGTTTTATTTGATTCGGGTGCAGATAGAAGCTATATGAGTAGAGAATTTTGTGCAAAATTAAGTTGCCCATTGACGCCTTTGGATAATAAATTTTTACTCGAATTAGCAAATGTTAAATTAATTTCAGCAGATAATATATGTCGGGATAGAGAAATTAAACTGGGTGATGAAACGTTTAAGATTGATTTAATACCAGTCGAGTTAGGGAGTTTTGATGTAATAATTGGCATGGACTGGTTGAAGAAGGTAAGAGCAGAGGTCGTTTGTTACAAAAATGCGATTCGCATTATGCGTGAAAAAGGAAAACCTTTAATGGTGTACGGAGAAAAGTACAACGCGAAGTTAAATCTTATTAGTAGTTTGAAGGCGCAAAAACTAATTAGAAAAGGTTGTTACGTCATTATAGCACACATCGAGGAAGTTAAACCTGAAGAAAAGAACATCAGTGATGTTCCCGTCGCAAAAGAATTTCCCGATGTATTTCCGAAAGAATTACCGGGATTACCCCCACATCGATCCGTTGAATTTCAAATAGACCTTGTACCAAGAGCTGCAACAATAGCTCATGCTCCATACAGACTCGCACCCAGTGAAATGAAAGAATTACAAAGTCAATTACAGGAACTTTTAGAGCGTGGTTTCATTCGATCAAGTACATCACCATGGGGAGCTCCTGTTCTATTTGTTAAGAAGAAAGATGGTACATTCAGGTTGTATATCGACTACCGAGAGTTGAACAAACTTACCATCAAGAACCGTTACCCACTACCGAGAATCGACGACTTATTTGATCAACTACAAGGCTCGTCTGTTTATTTGAAGATCGATTTAAGTTCTGGATATCACCAAATGCGGGTGAAGGAGGATGACATTCCGAAGACTTCTTTTAGGACGCGTTACGGTCATTACGAGTTTATGGTTATGCCATTTGGATTGACTAACACACCAGCTGTGTTCATGGACCTCATGAACTGAGTGTGTGGGCCATATCTTGACAAGTTTGTCATTGTCTTCATCGATGACATACTTATTTACTCGAAGAATGATCAAGAGCACGAAGAACATTTGAGAAAAGTACTAGAGTTGCTAAGAAAAGAAAAACTGTACGCTAAGTTTTCAAAGTGTGCATTTTGGTTAGAAGAAGTTCAATTCCTCGGTCATATAGTGAACAAAGAAGGTATTCGGGTGGATCCAGCAAAGATTGAAACTATTGAAAAGTGGGAAACCCCGAAAACGACGAAACACATACGCCAATTTTTAGGGCTAGCTGGTTATTACAGGAGATTCATCCAAGATTTTTCTAAAATAGCAAAACCCTTGACAGCATTAACGCATAAAGGGAGGAAATTTGAATGGAAGGATGAACAAGAAAAAGCGTTTCAATTGTTAAAGAAAAAGTTAACTACGGCACCTATATTGTCATTACCTGAAGGGAATGATGATTTTGTGATATATTGTGACGCCTCAAAGCAAGGTCTCGGTTGTGTATTAATGCAACGAACGAAAGTAATTGCTTATTCGTCTAGACAATTGAAGATTCACGAGCAGAATTATACGACGCATGATTTGGAATTAGGCGCGGTTGTTTTTGCATTAAAGACTTGGAGGCACTACTTATATGGGGTCAAAAGTATTATATATACCGACCACAAAAGTCTTCAACACATATTTAATCAGAAACAACTGAACATGAGGCAGCGTAGATGGATTGAATTGTTGAATGATTACGACTTTGAGATTCGTTACCACCCAGGGAAGGCAAATGTGGTAGCCGACGCCTTGATCAGAAAGGACAGAGAACCCATTCGTGTAAAATCTATGAATATAATGATTCACACTAACCTTGCTACTCAAATAAAGGAGGCGCAACAAGGAGTTTTAAAAAAGGGAAACTTAAAGGATGAAATACCCAAAGGATCGGAGAAGCATCTTAATATTCGGGAAGACGGAACCCGGTATAGGGCTGAAAGAATTTGGGTACCAAAATTTGGAGATATGAGAGAAATGGTACTTAGAAAAGCTCAAAAAACCAGATACTCAATACATCCTGGAACGGGGAAGATGTACAAGGATCTCAAGAAACATTTTTAGTGGCCAGGTATGAAAGCCAATGTTACTAAATACGTAGGGGAATGTTTGACGTGTTCTAAGGTCAAAGCGGAGCATCAGAAACCATCATGTCTACTTCAACAACCCGAAATTCCGGAATGAAAATGAGAAAATATTACCATGGATTTCATCACTAAATTGCCAAGGACTGCAAGTGATTTTGATACTATTTGGGTAATAGTTGATCGTCTCACCAAATCAGCACACTTCCTGCCAATAAGAGAAGATGACAAGATGGAGAAGTTAGCACGACTGTATTTGAAGGAAGTCGTCTCCAGACATGGAATACCAATCTCTATTATCTCTGATAGGGATGGCAGATTTATTTCAAGATTCTGGCAGACATTACAGCAAGCATTAGGAACTCGTCTAGACATGAGTACTGCCTATCATCCACAAACTGATGGGCAGAGCGAAAGGACGATACAAACGCTTGAATACATGCTACGAGCATGTGTTATTGATTTCGGAAACAGTTGGGATCGACATCTACCGTAAGCATAATTTTTCTACAACAACAGCTACCATTCAAGCATTGAGATGGCGCCGTTTGAAGCACTTTATGGTAGAAAGTGCAGGTCTCCGATTTGTTGGAGTGAAGTGGGAGATAGACGGATTACGGGTCCGGAGATAATACAAGAAACTACCGAGAAGATCATCCAAATTCAATAATTGTTGAAAACCGCCCAAAGTCGACAAAAGAGCTACGCCGACATTAAAAGAAAAGATATAGAATTTGAAATTGGAGAGATGGTCATGCTTAAGGTTGCACCTTGGAAAGGCGTTGTTCGATTTGGTAAATGAGGGAAATTAAATCCAAGGTATATAGGACCATTCAAGATTATTGATCGTGTCGGACCAGTAGCTTACCGACTTGAATTACCACAACAACTCGCGGCTGTACATAACACTTTCCAAGTCTCAAATTTGAAGAAATGTTTTGCTAAAGAAGATCTCACTATTCCGTTAGACGAAATCCAAATCAACAAAAAACTTCAATTCATCGAAGAACCCGTCGAAATAATGGATCGTGAGGTTAAAAGACTTAAGCAAAACAAGATACCAATTGTTAAAGTTTGATGGAATGCTCATAGAGGACCCGAGTTCACCTGGGAATAAGAAGATCAGATGAAGAAGAAATACCCACACTTATTTCCAGAAGATACGTCAACACCTCCAACTGCTTAAAATTTCGGGACGAAATTTATTTAACGGGTAGGTACTGTAGTGACCCGAACTTTTTCATGTTTATATATATTAAATGAAATTGATATTTATATGATTAAGTGTTTCCAACATGTTAAGCCATCAAACTTGTTAAGACTTGATTAATTGAAATAGGTTTTATATAGACAATTGACCACCCAAGTTGACCGGTGATTCACGAACGTTAAAAATTGTAAAAACTATATGATGACATATATATGATTATATATATAGTTAACATGATATTATGATAAGTAAGTATCTCATTAGGTATTTTAACAATGAGTTATATACATAAAATTGAGTTTACTGAATTAAGAAACTCGAAACGATATATATAACGATTGTCGTTATAACAACGTCTTACTAAATACATATGAATCATATTAAGATTTTGATACACTATGTTTAATCATAATAAATGATAAGTAAACATGTCATCAAGTGTATTAACAATGAACTACATATGTAAAAACAAGACTACTAACTTAATGATTTCGAAACGATATATATAACGATTATCGTTGTAACAACATTTAACTGTATATATATCATACTAAGATATATTAATATATCATAATATCATGATAATGTAATAATTTAACATCTCATTAGATATAATAAACATTGGGTTAACAACATTTAACATGATCGTTAACTTAAAGGTTTCAAATCAACATTTACATGTAACAACTAACGATGACTTAACGACTCAGTTAAAATGTATATACATGTAGTGTTTTAATATGTATTCATACACTTTTAAAAGACTTCAAGACATTTATCAAAATAATTCTACTTAACAAAAATGCTTACAATTACATCCTCGTTCAGTTTCATCAACAATTCTACTCGTATGCACCCGTATTCGTACTCGTACAATACACGGCTTTTAGATGTATGTACTATTGGTATATACACTCCAATGATCAGATCTTAGCAGCCCATGTGAGTCACCTAACACATGTAGGAACCATCATTTGGTAACTAGCATGAAATATCTCATAAAATTACAAAAATATTAGTAATCATTTATGACTTATTTACATGTAAACAAAATTACACATCCTTTATATCTAATCCATATACCAACGACCAAAAACACCTACAAACACTTTCATTCTTCAATTTTCTTCATCTAATTAATCTCTCTCAAGTTCTATCTTCAAGTTCTAAGTGTTCTTCATAAATTCTATAAGTTCTAGTTTCATAAAATCAAGAATACTTCCAAGTTTGCTAGCTTACTTCCAATCTTGTAAAGTGATCATCCAACCTCAAGAAATCTTTCTTATTTATAGTAAGATATATTTCTAATACAAGGTAATACTCATATTCAAACTTTGATTCAATTTCTATAACTATAACAATCTTATTTCGAGTGGAAATCTTACTTGAACTTGTTTTCGTGTCATGATTCTGCTTCAAGAACTTTAAAGCCATCCAAGGATCCTTTGAAGCTAGATCTATTTTTTTCATTTCCATTAAGGTTATCCACAAAACCTGAGATAGTAATGATGTTCATAACATCATTCGATTCATATATATAAAACTACCTTATTCGAAGGTTTAAACTTGAAATCACTAGAACATAGTTTAGTTAATTCTAAACTTGTTCGCAAACAAAAGTTAATCCTTCTAACTTGACTTTTAAAATCAACTAAACACATGTTCTATATCTATATGATATGCTAACCTAATGATTTAAAACCTGAAAACACGAAAAACACCGTAAAACTGGATATAAGCCGTCGTAGTAACACCGCCGGCTATTTTGGGTTAGTTAATTAAAAACTATGATAAACTTTGATTTAAAAGTTGTTCTTCTGGGAAAATGATTTTTCTTATTAACATGAAACTATATCCAAAAATCATGGTTAAACTCAAAGTGGAAGTATGTTTTCCAAAATGGTCATCTAGACGTCGTTCTTTCGACTGAAATGACTATCTTTACAAAAACGACTTGTAACCTGTATTTCTGACTATAAACTTATAGTTTTTCTTTATAGATTCATAAACTTAAGTTCAATATAAAACCATAGCAATTTTATTCACTCAAAACGGATTTAAAACGAAGAAGTTATGGGTAAAACAAGATTGGATATTTTTTGATTGTTGTAGCTACGGGAAATATTGTAACAATTCTATACAAATCATATCCTAGCTAACTTATATTGTATTATACATGTATTCTAATATATTATGTAATCTTGGGATACCATAGACACGTATGAAAATATTTTGACATATCATATCGACCCATGTATATATATTATTTTGAACAACCATAGACACTCTATATGCAGTAATGTTGGAGTTAGCTATACAGCGTTGAGGTTGATTCCAAAAATATATATACTTTGAGTTGTAATCTAGCCTGAGACATGTATACACTGGGTCATTGATTGATACAAGATAATATATATCGATTTATTTATGTACATCTAACTGTGGACAACTAGTTGTAGGTTACTAACGAGGACAGCTGACTTAATAAACTTAAAACAGTAAAACGTATTAAAAATGTTGTAATTATATTTTGAACATACATTGATATATATGTACATATTTGTTATAGGTTCGTGAATCGACCAGTGGCCAAGTCTTACTCCCCGACGAAGTAAAAATCTGTGAAAGTGAGTTATAGTTCCACTTTTAAAATCTAATATTTTGAGATGAGAATACATGCAGTTTTATAAATTTTTTACGAAATAGACACAAGTAATTGAAACTACATTATATGGTGAATGATCGAAGCCGAATATGCCCCTTTTGCTTGGTAACCTAAGAATTAGTAAACCGATCTACTAATTGACGCGAATCCTAAAGATAGATCTATTGGGCCTAACGAACTCCATCCAAAGTACCGTATGCTTTAGTACTTCGAATTCATTTTTATCATGTCCGAAGGATTTCCCGGAATGATAGGGGATATTCTTATATGCATCTTGTTAATGTCGGTTACCAGTTGTTCACCATATGAATGATTTTTATCTCTATGTATGGGATGTATATTGAAATATGAAATCTTGTGGTCTATTATTATGATTTGATAATATATAGGTTAAACCTATAACTCACCAACCTTTTTATTGACGTTTTAAGCATTTTTATTCTCAGGTGATTATTAAGAGCTTCCGCTGTTGCATACTAAAATAAGGACAAGATTTGGAGTCCATGCTTGTATGATATTATGTAAAAATTGCATTCAAGAAACTTATTTTTGATGTAATATATTCTTATTGTAAACCATTATGTAATGGTTGTGTGTAAACGATATATTTTAGATTATCATTATTTGATAATCTACGTAATGCTTTTTAAACCTTTATAGATAAAATAAAGGTTATGGTTGTTTTAAAAATGAATGCAGTCTTTGAAAAACGTCTCATATAGAGGTCAAAACCTCGCGACGAAATCAATTAATATGTAACGTTTATAATCAATATGAACGGGACATTTCACCTTAGAATATCTAAGATTGCACATATGTTAATGTTAAGGCATAGCTTAGTATTAAGTGGTGGAATATTACTGTAGTTAGACCAACTAAGATTAAGAAAAGCTGAGACTTTCCTTTGAGGATATACCACTTTATTCATGTACCTAGGATTCTTTCCATAAGGTCATTTAAACCTTCTAAGGTTAACGTTGGGAGTAGGGATATCCGTCTTAGCCAGAATCTTCAAAGCCTAAACTCTTAGTGACATATCAATTAGGTTCATATCCCAGTTGATTGAGGTTTAGTGTTTATTCTAAGAAGTTAAACTCTTGTGATAGTTCCCATCAGGATTCTATTCTTCATACATATCCCTTTTTATTCTTTCTAGCTTATATTACCTTAGTTAATTTTAATCTATCACCACTTGTCACTAGGGTTAACTGTATAGGAACTTTTGTCCCACGTTACTGAGAAAACATACAAAAATACGAACCTGAGTTATATTTACCACTTACTCGTTAAAAAGAAGACAAGTAGGTGAACTATAGCTAGGAAACCCAGCTAAATATAAATAATAAAACCACTGCTCTCTTTTGGTAACTGATTCTGACGTTTTGCGACCTAACGACACCGCACAAATAAAATCGTCCATTTTAGTCATATCAACAGCTTGTTAATTTAAACATGGAGGGGACCCCTTGAAATTGTCTTGGTACACTCTGACGTGGCTTTGTTGAAAGTACATCTTGCTCAGCTCAGAGAATTGTATAATTACGAAGGGATTTGTAAATTCATTGTTTAACTATCCTCGCTAGATTTTTGCAGGTGATTGCGGCTAATGCCTCGTGATGCCATCACCAGAGGCTATGTTGCGGCTCGAATCGGCCGCCTTGCAACGGCTCGAAAAATCGGGGTACAATCAAGTTCGCATACTTATTGGTACCGAGGTCAAGCTTTATTAGTGAGTCCGTCACGTAATACACCAAGATAAGACCGTAACGGCGTCGCATTTGAAGTTCACCACGGAGAAAACGCTCAGTCCGTTAGGTACTATATACATTCCGCTTTGAAAAAAAGAAGAGTGGTCCGGTTTACTACGTCACGCCATGGGGAAGTCAACATAGCGCTTGCCATACACCTGCCTACAACATTGACGTACCTAGTGACGCTACTAATACCATGACCCAATTAAATTCAATTGGTGAACAACTTTCTCAGGTTGTCACATCTACTGTGACGTCTCATGGAATAACAAAAGGTGATACATAAAGGTGATTGAGGAAACCTAAGCTCCGTCATTACACCTCGAACCGATGAAGATGATATGAACACAAGTCTATTACGCTATCCAATTTGAACTTATGTGACCGTATAATAAAGTATCCATCACGGCACCAACTTAAATTCTAAGCCCGTGATGACATCAAAAATTCCGTTACCGAGCTGTGTTTTTGAAGAACGCTGTGGAGGTGATGATAAGCCCGTGACGGCATCAAAATAAGTCTGTCACGTCATTACTTTTGAAGTCATAGTGCTAAATATGTTATGGCACCAATATAAATCCACAACGACACGACATTTGAAGTCCGTATGGTGTGGACACTCATTCCACTACGGCGTAATAAGTTTGTAATGACACCATTCACCAAATGAGTGCTACAGCACCAGAAGTGAATTCTGCTACTACTATAAAAAAAAAAAAAAATATATGCCAAGGCATTAAGAAAAATCCGTTATAGATCTGAATTTCAGATGACGATAAGCCCGTAGCGGCAGTAAAGTAATTCTGTACGTTACAACGTTACATTGAGGTACGCTACGGAGGTGACGACAAGTCCGCTACGGAATTGAAATGAATTTCGTTACGGGACTATGTTTAAAGAAAGCTATGGAGATGACGACATTTCCAGCATCAAGCTAAGTCCGTTACGACACTACCTTTGAAGTCATATAATTGTGATAAACCCGTTACGGCACCAAAATAGGACCATAATGGCATACATATTGAAGACTTTTGGAGGTACAACTTGTCCATCATGACGGTGACAATAAGTACAACTATATATTGGTGAAAAACCAAACACGTGACGGCACCCATACAAAGTCCGTTGCGACGTGATGCCAATAATGACGGGGTGATGTTACAGAGGTTAAGCCAAGACCTTTAGGGATATGATATCATTCCGGTATGTAGCGACGTTACGAATGTCATTTACCATCGAACGGGTTTTCAAAGCAGTTGCTGTAGTTAGGAAGATTCATTTTCGAATCCAAATTACTAAAAGCAAGTCAAATATGAAATGCATATACTGCCGTGATAAGCTCATAATACCGCTAACGCTAAGCAATTTCGTCATGAGCACACAAAATTAGTGTCATACCCATTTTTTATAACCGTTTACGTTTAACGTATTTAGTTACAATAAGTTTCATGATTCTTGATTTAAATTGCTAATGCTTTCTATGGAGGCTATCATGAACTGAAAAAAAGAAAAGTAAAGTCGATGACATGGTTATTTTAATAGTAGCGAATGGAGCTGGATACGTCGTGCCGTTCGATGGACTTGGCTGTGATTGCTCATTTATTTTAGTGATGCATCACCTTGCATTCCGACCGCATGTCTGTGAAAGAAAAGACGATGCCATTCCCGCAAGCACGTTACGTCTTGGCACGCAGAAATGTAGTGACCCCGAAAAATCGTCAAATGATGGCGTCGTCTACGTATGGTCCCATTGCATGATCATAAGTCTTTATGACAAAGTTTAACCGAAAATATGTCGCATTCGTTTCATAAATAAGGATGTTTCAAGTTTACAAAAGTAGTTCCCATAACAAGTACATAACAAGGTTTAAAGTTCATATGAAACACGTGCGACACAGTTTAAAAGTAGTCAAAAAGACGCTCCACGTATGCAAGTATACTCGACATCCAATGCAAGTATCAAAAGTATGAGCGGAAGCATGTATCACTAAGCATTCAAAACCTGAGAAAACATGGAAGAAATCTGTCAACGAAAACGTTGGTGAAATCATAGGTCTAGTAAGTGAGTATGTAAGTAAAATAAGTTGAACCACAATTTATAGTATAAATCGATTTTCCAAATCGTTTGAATTTTCATAAGTATTGTTTTTTACCGAGCACCCAATTATCAAAGCTTAACCGTATCATTTACCTCAGCATAAAAGTGTTAGAACATACACCGTACCAGAATATATTTCATTCGCTTAACGGTAGCGAACCGTCCGAATGAGGGTTAGTCAAACCCGTATGGATCCACACAACATAGTCTCGCTTACACCATCTGATGTAACTAATGATAATTGAATTGAGGATTTTCGTTCAAACTCGTCCGTATCTTTGTATTCACAATTGTGTTCAATGTATAAAAGTATGAAAAATATATATACGTGTGAAATGTATATAAGTACGTAATGTATATGTTTCTCAGCCCACGATTTAAAAGTATAAAAGTTGTTGAAAAGTGGGACTATGATCTCACCTTTGATTGCAAGAGTAAATAAGTACTTCAACAAGTAAACGTGTGCATGAATGTTGCTTAGCCTTGACCTAAACAAGTAAGTTGTATCAATTAACTGGTTACGACACAAGGTCGAGCGAAATGTGTTCAATTAGTCCTATGGCTCGTTACGACTCGAATAGTATAGCATGTGAATCACGTTGTCAAGTTTCATGCAAGAATCAAGTATAAAAGCATGTTAGAACGATTGTATAAAAGTTTGGTTAAGTTTGACTAAAAGTCAAACTTGGTCGAAGTCAACGAAAAAGTCAACACGTTCGGGTCGGGTCCCGAACTATTTTTCTATGCTAGTTATTCATATATAAGCATGTTAAAACAAGTTGCATGTAAATTGGAGGTCTAGAACATGTCAAACATTTTTAGTAAAAAGGTCAAGGGAAACAGAATCTGGACGCGGCTTATGTCGCGCCGCGACCTGGAGCGCCGCGCCGCGGCCATACACGGGGTCTGGTGCCTGGTCAGTTTCAAATGTTCAAGTCTTGGTCAAAACTTCAAACAACCATAAAACGCAAACCGTAAAAAACTAGAAGGCGTATCTTATACCGTTGGAAAGCTCTTTTGACAAGGAACACAACTAAACATGTATCATCAATCAAAAAAATCATTTTCAACAACCGATTTCTCGTCAAGTGATCAATAAAAGTCTATTTTCAAATTTTCAAGTTCATCAAATGCATTTTGAGTTTCGGGAATCCAATTCTCACATATGATATGCCGTTTTGAAGGTAATGAGGCATACATTACAACTAAACACTAACAATTAACATTCCATGGCATTCAAGCATCCAAAAATTCATGTCAAGAACTATCAAACCCTAGTCAAACATCTCAAAATCAATAATCATGCTTTTGAAGTTTCCTTAATCAACCTACACATCAAATTGAAGCTAATGATGCTAGTAACACATTTAATACATGAACTTTAACACTTAAACAACATTTAATCATCCAAAATCAAAGATTAAGCACACCCATTTAAAAGTTCATACTAGTTACTCCAAATCAACAAATCGAGCAAACAAAACATATATTCATATTATACACGAGCCATAGACACTAACTAACACAATTTCAAGTCAAAAACACGAATTTAAAGAAAATTAGTGATTTTAGAAAGTTACCCAAAATGGATGAAATTGGTACCAAATCGAAGAGGATGAAGAGAGGATCACGAATATGTAATTTGTTTTTAAGTTTGCTTCCCGATCCGGATTTAGATGATGATTTATGTTTGTGTTCTTGAGAGAAAAAAAAAAGAAAGAAAGAAAAAAATAGAAATGGATGAATGAGTGGGTGGAGGTGGAAGATGGTTGACTAGTCAAGTGCTAGTCACCATTTTGGGGTTTTGGCAAAACAAGTCCCTCAAGTTGTAGTCGGGTGCGGGAATTACCTAAACGGAATATTTTAAAACGCGTATTAACGGAGGATGTTAAAATCCAATAACGGAAAAATATTAAGAATGTTAGCTAACGGAGGATACGAATTTAGTTACGAAGGATATTATTAAAATAAAAAGACGGGCGTTAAAATAATTTAACGGAAAAATGCAGGATGTTACATTACCCACACCTTAAAAGAAATTTTGTCCCGAAATTTAGTTGGAAGTAATAGTCGATGTCTCTTCCTTGAGACCTTGCATTGTCAATGCTATGAATAAGTGAAGATACGTCCTTGGGCATTCCCACGAATTTGGACAGTCGGGGTTTTATGTTGTATTAAGGCTTGGTTTTACGATCCACAATTTCAACCGGTCTTTCTACGAAGAGGAGTTGTCATCAATAGTAAGTTTATCTAGAAGGATAGCACGTTCCTGTTCCGCAGGACACGTATCTAAGTTTGTTACATGGAACGTAAGGTAAACGGGAACTTAATTGAGTCGGAAGTTCTAAACGGTAGGAAGCGGTTCCAATACGCCCCAAGATTTCAAAAGGATCAATATTGCGGATATAAATTTCCTCGATTTCCCGAAACGGATTACACCTTTCCAAGGTGTGGTTTTCAATATTACACGGTTACTGACTTTAAATTTGAGAGATTTTCATCTAACATTGGTATAACTCCTTTGGCGACCACGGGCCGTCTTGAGCCCTTCTCGGACTTGAACTATCTCAAAGGTTATTTCTTGAATGATTTTGGATCTGATGATTTGCTTGTCACCTACTTCGGTCCAACGAATAGGAGAACAACATTTGTGGTTATATAAAGTTTCGAAAAGTGCGCGTTAACAAGCGAGTGGTAACTACTTGTTGTAAGAGGGATCAACTAAAGGCGACAACACAAGTTTGTAACATGTCTTTCCAAGATGTAAATTGTTCGTTTGCTTAGCTCGTCTGTTTGTGGAAGATACGCAGTACTCACGTCTAAACGTGTTCCGAAGGCTTCTTGTAAACAAGATGTGTAGCGAGTATTTTCGATCCGGGATAATTGACAATGATACACCGTGTTGGAATATAATTTCTTAAGATATGTTTGGACAAGTTAGTTAGGGTTCGAAAGCGTTTGTTGGAACAGGTTTCTTGTCGGCCACTGAAAAATGTTCGTAAGGGCTAGTCACCCTCGTGGCGAATACTAGTAACACGTGAAGGTTCTCTCTCTCCATTGAGAAATTATATAAAAAGGTTTCCGTATACGGAAGTACGAGCGAAAAGATAGGAGTGAAATGAGAACTTAGAATAGGATGAGTTCACATTTTGAGGTAGCCATATCGCGCATCTAGTGGCCAAATGTTGAGACTTGGTGGGAAACGAGATAGTACACGTAGTTGTATAGCTCGGGGTTGAGTAGTAGTTGGCCGTATAACAGAAGCACAAGGACGTTAAGTCAAAGAAGAAAGGGGTATCCTTGGATTGTGTGTTATCTTTGGTCCCAGTAATATCAGACGGTAATAGTGAAATAGCATAGCTATGTATCGTGGTACGCGATGACGAGAAGATTGATCGGATCCATAAATAAGTATTCAAATTCTCCGTGTAAAATAACGAATTTCAGCTTCCTTGATTTCGAGTCGGGAGGGGTTGCCTTTCAGGCGTTCACGTAGAAGTATTTCTATATTTGAGTTCCATTTTTTGCCACACGAATTTATCTAGTAAGGTTGGTGTGAAAAATCACGTTCAAAGTCCGGACATGGAAAATGTTTAATTCTTTCCCTTAGTACGTTAACAAGGTTAAAGGACGAGCGATACGGGAAAAATTGGAAATTAATCTTTGGTAATAATCGCGAGATCCAAAATTTTACGAATACAAGTCGGAGTCGTGAGGGTTTCTCCAAAATTAATTAATTAATTAAATTTTTTTTTTTTTTTTTTGTTTTTTTTGCGAGATCTACTGTAATACCTTGACCACTAACAACATGGTTTAGAATTTGGACTTCGTTTAACCAAAATTCTCACTTGGAGAATTCGGCATAGAGTTGCTCTTTTCTCAAGAGTTCGAGCGTAAGACGGAGACGTTGTTCGTTTTTCCTTTCCGCTTGAATAGCTTAAAACATCAATTATAAGTACGGTAACGGATATTTCTAGATAAGTTTGCATACGTGGTTCCGGAGGTCTATGAATACGGGCGGAGCCTTAGATAAACTGAACGGCACTAAAAGAAATTTATAACTATCGTAGCGAGTTCGGAAAGCGGTTTAGGAGACATCTTCTCCCTTAACCCTCAATTGATGATAACCAGAATGAAGGTCGATTTTAGAATATACGCGAGATCCGTGTAACGGTTCAAGAGGTTGTTGATACGGGGAAGAGGATATCGGTTCTTAAACGGAAATTATTTAGTTCACTAAAATCACATATATGTGGGGAAAACATTCCCTTCCTAACGTATAGGTTTTGGGCTCCCTAGTTCTATAGATGTCAAATCAAAGTTCAAATTACCTACCCAATAAGTTTGACGTACACTCTCCGATAAATTTGTCGGTACGCAATAGTTTTCCGTTGGTCACTTGAATGGCCTAAGTAATATCTAGGGGGTGGTGGAGTGCAAATAGTAGGCTCCAAAGCCTTGGATACAAAACATTTATCGACATCCGAATCGAATAAACATGAAGTATAGGAGTTGTTAAGAAGAAACGTACCCGTGACTAGTTCATGTCGTCTCGAGCATCCTCGGTGCTAATGTTGGAAGTTCGGCCGCGTGTGTTGGGGTTGGCTTTCTTCGTTGGACATGCATTCCTAAAATGACCCGGTTGGCCACATTCGAAACAAACACCCGGCTTTTGTGTGTTGGGTCCCTTTTGACTGACGGGGGCAGTACTTCCACAATATTTGGCAATATGACCACTTCCCTGGCACCGGTGGCAAATTAGCTTGCCACATTCACCAAAGTGATGCTTGTGGCATTTGTTGCAAAAAGGTCGAGTTCCAGCATAACTTTTCTTGCCAACGGAGGTGAAAGGTTCCTTGGCAAAGTTGTTGCTGTTGTAGTTGCTGGATTGAGAGGCTTCCCATTTTCTTTTGTTGTTACCCGGTTGGTCCTCGGCCGTTGGTGCCGGTGCTTCAATTTCATCCACCGTTTCTATAGATTGGCGAGCCATCGTTAAAGCCTCTTGTAGGTTGGCGGGTTTGGATGACATTACCCTGTGTTGAATGCTCTTCGGAAGTCCATCCATGTAAAGTTCAACTCTTAGGGACTCGAGAGTCATGAGGTTCGGACACATTAAGACTAGTTCAGCAAACCGTTGATTATAAGCTTCGAGGTCATTCCGGACCGTTTGTAAATTTCTTAGCCCCTGTTCGAGCCTTCGAGTCTCGTCGCGCGAAAAGTATTCGGTGATCATTCTTTCTCTTAATTCGGTCCAAGTGAGTGCGTGGGCTTCATCGATACCCACTGATTGTACATACGTGTTCCACCATGAGAGAGCAATACCGGTGAGAGTGAGGGTGGAAAACTTGACCTTATCTTGGTCCCAACAACCGCTTATGTTAAAAACGGCTTCTGTTTGCTCAAACCATCGGGTGAGCACAACCGGTCCTCCGGTCCCATCAAAAGTGTGAGGTTTGCACCCCATGAAGTTCTTATAGGAGCACCCTTCGTTTGAATTACCGGCTCCATTGTTGTTGTTGTTGTTGTTGTTGTTGTTGTTGTGATTGTTGTTATTCTTGTTGTTGTTGGATAAGTGACCGGCCATGGCCGCATCCACGGCGGTGGCTATCATACGTTGGAGGGCTTGTTCAGGAGTTTCGATAGGAGCGCGTCGACGAGCCATTGTTCCTTCAAAACACAAGAATATCGTTGGTTAGTATTCTCAATAATACTAACCGTGATATGGAATAAGGATAGAGAGACAATTTTTGCTTGACTCGCCTTAAATTCTTTATGTCATAACATCAGAACGTCCATGTGAATCACCGTAATATAATCCCGGAAATTATATTACCCTGATTTACATGTGCATTTAACATTACATCATAAAGTCAAGGTGGCGCGTCAACAAAATTTATCAACGTAAGATCAAGATCGAATACGAGTTAGATATGATGGAAGAGTTCGAGTATAATGCACAAATAGTCAAGTAATTCCTACTCCAGTCTATATGCCGGTTGTAGTCTAGATTCACCTATGTACCCTATGACTCGGGGTGGACACAAATGAACTCTAAATCCCTACAACCAATGCTCTGATACCACTTGTAGCGACCCCGACAAATCGTCAAATGATGGCGTCGTCTACGTATGGTCCCATTGCATGATCATAAGTCTTTATGACAAAGTTTAACCGAAAATATGTCGCATTCGTTTCATAAATAAGGATGTTTCAAGTTTACAAAAGTAGTTCCCATAACAAGTACATAACAAGGTTTAAAGTTCATATGAAACACGTGCGACACAGTTTAAAAGTAGTCAAAAAGACGCTCCACGTATGCAAGTATACTCGACATCCAATGCAAGTATCAAAAGTATGAGCGGAAGCATGTATCACTAAGCATTCAAAACCTGAGAAAACATGGAAGAAATCTGTCAACGAAAACGTTGGTGAAATCATAGGTCTAGTAAGTGAGTATGTAAGTAAAATAAGTTGAACCACAATTTATAGTATAAATCGATTTTCCAAATCGTTTGAATTTCCATAAGTATTGTTGTTTACCGAGCACCCAATTATCAAAGCTTAACCGTATCATTTACCTCAGCATAAAAGTGTTAGAACATACACCGTACCAGAATATATTTCATTCGTTTAACGGTAGCGAACCGTCCGAATGAGGGTTAGTCAAACCCGTATGGATCCACACAACATAGTCTCGCTTACACCATCTGATGTAACTAATGATAATTGAATTGAGGATTTTCGTTCAAACTCGTCCGTATATTTGTATTCACAATTGTGTTCAATGTATAAAAGTATGAAAAATATATATACGTGTGAAATGTATATAAGTACGTAATGTATATGTTTCTCAGCCCACGATTTAAAAGTATAAAAGTTGTTGAAAAGTGGGACTATGATCTCACCTTTGATTGCAAGAGTAAATAAGTACTTCAACAAGTAAACGTGTGCATGAATGTTGCTTAGCCTTGACCTAAACAAGTAAGTTGTATCAATTAACCGGTTACGACACAAGGTCGAGCGAAATGTGTTCAATTAGTCCTATGGCTCGTTACGACTCGAATAGTATAGCATGTGAATCACGTTGTCAAGTTTCATGCAAGAATCAAGTATAAAAGCATGTTAGAACGATTGTATAAAAGTTTGGTTAAGTTTGACTAAAAGTCAAACTTGGTCGAAGTCAACGAAAAAGTCAACACGTTCGGGTCGGGTCCCGAACTATTTTTCTATGCTAGTTATTCATATATAAGCATGTTAAAACAAGTTGCATGTAAATTGGAGGTCTAGAACATGTCAAACATTTTTAGTAAAAAGGTCAAGGGAAACAGAATCTGGACGCGGCTTATGTCGCGCCGCGACCTGGAGCGCCGCGCCGCGGCCATACACGGGGTCTGGTGCCTGGTCAGTTTCAAATGTTCAAGTCTTGGTCAAAACTTCAAACAACCATAAAACGCAAACCGTAAACAACTAGAAGGCGTATCTTATACCGTTGGAAAGCTCTTTTGACAAGGAACACAACTAAACATGTATCATCAATCAAAAACATCATTTTCAACAACCAATTTCTCGTCAAGTGATCAATAAAAGTCTATTTTCAAATTTTCAAGTTCATCAAATGCATTTTGAGTTTCGGGAATCCAATTCTCACATATGATATGCCGTTTTGAAGGTAATGAGGCATACATTACAACTAAACACTAACAATTAACATTCCATGGCATTCAAGCATCCAAAAATTCATGTCAAGAACTATCAAACCCTAGTCAAACATCTCAAAATCAATAATCATGCTTTTGAAGTTTTCTTAATCAACCTACACATCAAATTGAAGCTAATGATGCTAGTAACACATTTAATACATGAACTTTAACACTTAAACAACATTTAATCATCCAAAATCAAAGATTAAGCACACCCATTTCAAAGTTCATACTAGTTACTCCAAATCAACAAATCGAGCAAACAAAACATATATTCATATTATACACGAGCCATAGACACTAACTAACACAATTTCAAGTCAAAAACACGAATTTAAAGAAAATTAGTGATTTTAGAAAGTTACCCAAAATGGATGAAATTGGTACCAAATCGAAGAGGATGAAGAGAGGATCACGAATATGTAATTTGTTTTTAAGTTTGCTTCCCGATCCGGATTTAGATGATGATTTATGTTTGTGTTCTTGAGAGAAAAAAAAAAGAAAGAAAGAAAAAAATAGAAATGGATGAATGAGTGGGTGGAGGTGGAAGATGGTTGACTAGTCAAGTGCTAGTCACCATTTTGGGGTTTTGGCAAAACAAGTCCCTCAAGTTGTAGTCGGGTGCGGGAATTACCTAAACGGAATATTTTAAAACGCGTATTAACGGAGGATGTTAAAATCCAATAACGGAAAAATATTAAGAATGTTAGCTAACGGAGGATACGAATTTAGTTACGAAGGATATTATTAAAATAAAAAGACGGGCGTTAAAATAATTTAACGGAAAAATGCGGGATGTTACAAGAAACCCGTCACGCCTTCGTGCAGCGTCTCATGTTGAAGTCCGTTATGGAGGTAGTGCTGATCCGTTACAGCACAAAGATGAAACTAAGAGAACCACCTTTGAAGTCCGTTATGATACGGAAGCTCACTCCGCTACGGTGCGCTAAATCCGTTACGGTAATCAACTAAGTCCGTTCCGGCACCACACTTGAAGTTCCTTATGGTGGGGATGCTGGTCTGTTATCGTGTTACGGCTCCGTAATTGAAGTCCGCTAGCTATGAAGACCTAGACCCGTCACGACACCAGGGTAACCGATACAGTACTACATTCGAAGTCCGCTGTATAGGTAACGATATGCCCGTGATCGACAGAAGTTATAAATAAGTCCGTAACAGCGCCACATCTAAAGTAAGCTGCGGAGGAAACTAGTCCCTTTTGTTTTGACGGTGACAATACGTCACGGCACCAAGTTTAGTACGTTACGACATTACATTAACAGCCCACTACGGCGTGACGATAACTCCGGCACCAAATTAGGTCTGCAACAGTATTCCATTTGAAGCTAACTATGGCATCAAAGGTCACTACTACACAAATGAGTATACAAACCCCTTTTCAAAACTGGTTTTGTGGGTAATGGCTAAAAACCGGTTCGGAAAGGTAAACGAGACCGGTTTTAAAAAACCCGGAAATGAAAAACCGGTTTTTACGAAAAACCGGTTTGCAAAGTCAACTTTGCAAACCAGTTTTTTATAAAAAAACAGGTTTCAACTTTGCAAACATGTTTTTTTTTTTAAAACCGGTTTGCAAAGTCCTCACACATTCTCGCATTTCCGAAATTTTAGGTGGCGGGAGCATCAAAATTTTAAATAATTCAAATCTTTTGAACTGGGCACAAATCTTGCTTATTATTTCAGCTCATTTGACTTCCATATTTAACGAATTGCACTCCAATCTTGCTTTTCTCTTATACAATCAAACATCACATTAATGAACTGTTAACACTCGATCGAAGATGTTTCTAACCATGTAAACGCATTTTGATATTGCAAATCTACTTTTATATGGTTTGTTTGTAGTAGTGATTTATGGTTTTGATTTATAAATTATTTATGGTTTGTTTGTTGATTTTGGAAGTGATAAATATGATAGGCAACACTTTTTCTCCTGAAGGCAATTAAGGTATCTTCAACACAAACCTTATGACATTTCTTGGAAGATGATGATTATGGTGTATGAAGACATAAGAACCAAAGGCTAAAACAAGAAATAAGTTTTGCTGCATCCAAGTGGGTGATTGACAATCGTTTGTAATCTGAATATGTGTGATTTTGTTAGCTAAATGTTGTTAATCTTATTAGACAATCGTTTGTGTAGTTGTAATCGTATGATTAAACATATGTAAGTTGTAATCGTATGATTAAACATATCTATGTATACATTTGGATTTTGGTAATTATAATGTATTTTTATACTTGAATTTGTTTTGTGTATTACAATGTGTTGTTTATGTTACAATAAAGAAATTAATTTAGCAAAGGATGAAGATGAAGATTACAATTGTATTAAAGAAAAATAGAAATCGGTTTTTATTAAAAAAATAGGTTTCTATTCTCCAGAATACGAACCTGTTTTTAGTAAAAGCCGGTTTTTAAAGGTAAGTTTTGGAACCGGTTTTAAAACCGGTCTCGACTTTGCAAACCCCTCCCAATACAAACCGGTTTTAAAACCAGTTTGCAAAGCCCAAAAAACCGGTTTGCATTGCCCTTTTTATAATAGTGGGTAGACGGCATTGGAGGTTGGTCCGCTATGGCGGGGATGAGTCCGTTTTGATATTTACATGTGAAATCCGCTACGTCGGTTGCGGTAAGACCATTCACAATGCAGCGTGATGGCCTCAATATCTCCACCATCACGCCCCTATCACGCCACTATGGGGCGTGATGGGATGAAAAAATGTTGTGCGTGATGGGAGCATCACATGACCGAAAAGTGGCGTGAAGAAAGGATCAACCAATCACAAATTAGATAAATGCATTTACATTTTAATTAAATCAATAAAAATAATAAAATAACTCCATCACACAACCATCACCCCATATCATTACAAACTTCATCACGCCACACGCCATCACCTTTGCAAATCACCACTATACCCCACAAAAATACCCATCACACCCCATCACGCCCATCACCACTGCGAATGGTCTAAGTCCCTTACGACATCATAAAGAGGACCGTTACAGTATGAATTTCAATTCGTTAAGGTGACCACAACCCGTTGCAAACATGAAAAAGATGACGTACCAAACTAATTTTGCATAACGCATAACGAATCATCAGTTGTGCTCAGCTCACTCATTGGTGCTACGTGATGCTAGCCCGGTGCGTCGGTTACCTTGGTTCGATGATGTCGAGCCCATGTGACTTATTAGTACTTCGTGGTATAGCTCCGATGTGGTGTGGTTCCGTGATGACAATCGGCTGTTCCCGTTATGACACATGATGCACCCGGCCAACTGATGCCGTTCTGGATGTAATGACATCACGCGACGCCATTCGAGATGAATGTTGAGACTTGAGATTCTTCAAGCTTAAGTATATGCGATGATGATACACCTAGAAAGTGAGAACGCAGTTTACGTTTCTTGTTGAAACAAAAAAAGAGATTAGATTAAAAAAAAAAAAAAAAAAAAAAAAAAAGGTGGCAAGTAACTTAAATTTGGCGTGACTTTGGAAAAATTAAACACCTATAGGTATATATATGGAAATATGCTCATTCTGACTTTAATTAACTAGCACGTGTAGTGCAGATGGCAGATGGCAGATGGCAGATTATGGAGTGGTCTGTTCTACTTGTCATCATGTGACTAGATCTTCTATACATGGATAATAAAATATTGCATTTCTCAATATCACTTTATGATGTATTTAATACAATGCATAATGTACATGCATGTAGTGCACGCTTCGGAGATCGCTATTTTCACACCATGTGATGCCACAAATCAATGGTTCAATATTGATGTACAAGACTAAATGCATATAGTACATGTGGAGTTGATCTCTAGTAATATTACTAGTATAATATGAATTCGCTACGACATGACTATAATGTCCGCTACATACATCATAAAGATATATATAAAGATAATTTGAGAAACTACAAGATGAAAGTTTGCGTTAAGCGCTCCATTAATCCGAGTTCCGAGCTTTGAGACCGAGCTCAATTCATGTCATGGCTCTGTTGTGAGCTCCATGATATAGCGCTTTCAAGTACATGTGTTAACGTAATGCTTATCACCGTTGCCGCTTGGCATATGGCAACGAGATGCCATCACAAAAATGACTATCATGATATGAAGTTTCACAAAACAGTACATGAGAAAAAGGGAGCTAGCTAATTCAATATGGAGTCAAATATGAAAAGCAAAAACTGTGGAAAAATGGTATTCACGTTTCATTCAACCAAATACATGTATACTGAGGAAAATATTTTTTAAAGAAGATTTTTGCAATAAATTCGAAGTGAACACGCTAGCTGCTGGATATGATGAGAAGAATTCTAACAAAAATTAGGAAGCCCTGCATGATCATCTCATCAATGTTAGAGCGTCACGTATCACCATGACGTCATGCCTTAAATGTTCTGCCAACGTGGCGTCGAGCATTCAAACGATATGCTATGTCAAATTAAAGAATGGAGCTAATATCACACCATGACCAGGGGTTTGTGGCACCACCAAACATCATAAGTCCATGGTTGTGTTATGTAATTTTATGGCATCGCATCATGTGCCACCCCACCATCGGCTCATGGCATTATTTTAAAAGCCCATGAATGTTTAGTGCAAGTTCGTGGCATGAATTTGAGGTTCGCTCTGGGTGTATACTTTAATCCGTTACGACGTAAAAATAAGGCCGTAACGGAATCACATTTGAAGTTTGTTATGGAGGTAAAGTACAAGTCCATGCCTATCTACCATAAGCTCATGATGCTATACCGTAAGTCCATGGTTGTGCTATGCAAACCGATGGCATCGCATCAACTGCCACTTCGTGCCTCTAAGAGCTCAAGTGATGCCATCAGGTAAGAGCTACAATACGCCATTTTAACGTCATTTGAACGAAAGAAATTTTTTTTTTTTTTTTTTTTTTTAAATAGGTGTCTGCCCAGATCAAGGCATTTGCCGCGGCGCGGCTCCTACTGTCGCGGCGCGACATATAAAAGGATTTTATCTCATGTTTACCAGCCTTTCTGTTATCAAAACACGCTTTATGCCGCGGCGCGACACGGATTGTCGCGGCGCGACATAACACTCGAACTGGTACAAACCTGCAACTTAAAACTAAAATCACATTTTACCAATTCATTGACTCAAAATACATCAAATCGTCATAAAGCGTATGTAAACTTGATGAAACCAGTTTCTAACATCATTTGACACTACGAACATCCTTTAAGTCAAGATAACGCGTTTACACATTTCAAATACATCGTTTGGTCCCAAAACCTGGCGGAAGCACATCAAATACATAAAACTTGGCATTGATAAGCGGTACCAATAGAGCTTGATTCAAAAAGAGACTTGCATTACCACTTACTCTAATGCCAATGCTCCGCTATCCTCAAATGGGTTCTTTACCTTCTCGATGACCTTTCGTTCCTAAAAACATAAAACAACACGGGGGTAAGCTTTTACACTTAGTGAGCTATAGGCGAATAATATAGCATAATACATTGGGCAAAACCATCACATTACTTGTCTTTCAACCTAACGGTTGCTTACTTACTTTCGGATCCGACTCTTACTTACCATAGACATAACTTACTAGGCCGGCCCTAGTAATCATGTCTAAGCTAACCATAGGCATACTCTTATGCCTAAGCTATTTAATCACATTTCAATCATACATATGCACATAGACCCCCAAAGTGTCTAAGCTAAACCATACCATAGACAAGATTACTATCAATGTAATAATCTTGCCTAAGCTAAACATCAACCATAGATACAATTATTAGGCGAACCTAATAATCTATCTAAGCTACTCAACTAGTGCACTTAGTCGTTACTCTCTTGCACGGATGCAATCCGAGAACACTAAGCCACTCTTGACCCGCCCATTTTACCCCCTATAAACTCACCTTGATTAAACGCAATTCCTTGGTTACTTGAAGCTCCTTGGCCTTGATTAGCACCTATACATGAGCTAATCTCATCAATATCATAATTCAACAAAATTACAACTTTCACAAACTTTCAACACATTCATACACTTATACATTGACTTAACCCCCTATTTACTCCAATATACACACAAACACTTACATACATAGCATTTTAATCTCATCTTTTCCAATATAACCACATTATCATGCCAACATCATTTCCTTAATCACACAATTCTCTAGTTCATCTCTTATAATCATAACATGTAATTCTTTCAAATATTCTATTAAACATCAAATGTGCATAAACCCATTTCTATTACTAGCAACCCTAAATCATCAATTGTTCAAATTTCATTACTTACAACAATAACAACAATTCATGTATAGACTTCCTTCTTCATAAATTTCAACTAAAACACATAAAAATTTCATTGAGACATTTCATCAAACACCTAGTGTGCATAACTTGATTCTAAGCTAGAACATCACCAATTTCACCACATTCATACCATACACTCAAAATGTAAGTTCATACATGAACAAACTTCCAAAATCATTAACAAATTCGTTTTAAAGCATTCAAGTGTGCACATTTTCAACATACAACAACTTTTAAGCTTAAGACTCATCACAAACACCCAAAATAGTAATACTTAGACATAAATATTCATACATTGTCTTTAGGGATTCAAGAACCCTAATTGTGCATAAAGAAGAAGAGATTGAAGATTTAAAGCTTGCTAGAGTGATTAGAGCACACTAGATTACACAATTTTTCAATTGCATGAACAAAATCCTTTCAATTGAAGCTTCTTCTTCTTCCTCTTGTAAATGTCGACACACACACACAAGGATACACTCTCTGCTTTTTTTTTTTTACAACTGATATTGATTTATCAGTGTTTTACTCTTTTATTAAAACAACTTTGCCTCAATTGCACTTTCTACCCTCCCCACCAAAATCATAATAAGAGAGGTCCTTAAATTAACTTTGCATCACTAGTCCTTTTTCAACTTAACTAACAACATTAACTATTGCCATTTATTTAATTCAAATCATACCATCCAAATACTTGATAATTAAATTATATAAAATAATACCTTAATTAATTTGGGATGTTACAACTCTCCCCCTTGGATTGTTCGCGTCCTCACGAACCATTCATGATGCAATGATGGATAATACTTCATAAGCCATTCTTCGGGTTCCCACGTACATTCGGAGCCTTTTCTAAATTGCCATAACACTTTCAATAACATAACCGACTTATTTCTTAATTGCTTCACCTTATGATCCAAAATCTTTATTGGTTTTTCCGCATATCTTAACTTATCATCAACCTCAATCTCACTCAATGGAACATAAGTTGATTCATCCGCCAAACACTTCCTCAATTGCGACACGTGAAACGTGTCGTGAATATTACTCAATTCATCGGGCAAGGCCAAACGATATGCTACCTTTCCGACCCTTGCCACTTTCTTAAATGGTCCCACAAACCTTGGACCCAATTTTCCTCTTTTTCTAAAACGAATAATACCCTTCCATGGGGAAACTTTTAACATTAACTTATCACCCACTTGAAATTCTATCGGCTTCCTCCTTTTATCTACATAAGACTTTTGTCGATCTTGTGCCGCCTTTTTTCTTTCACGAATTTGATCTATCATTTCGGTTGTTTGTTGTACTATTTCCGTGCTTCCTAATTCCCCTTGACCCACTTCACCCCAACATATTGGGGTTCTACACCTCCTTCCATACAACATCTCATAAGGTGCCATTCCAATGGTAGAATGATAACTATTATTATACGAAAATTCAACTAATGGTAGGTGAGTATCCCAACTACCACCAAAATCAATGATGCACGCCCTTAACATGTCCTCAAGAGTTTGGATAGTTCGCTCACTTTGACCATCCGTTTGTGGGTGAAACGCGGTACTCACATGCAACTTAGTACCCATTTCTTCTTGAAACTTCCTCCAATATCGTGATGTAAATTGGGTGTCACGGTCCGAAACAATGGAAACCGGCACTCCATGCCTTGCAACAACCCTCTTTCATATACAATTTAGACATTGCTTCCGACGATGAAGCTTCTCTTATTGCTAAAAATAAGGCACTCTTAGTTAATCTATCAATAATAACCCAAATGGCGTCGTGTTGTCGAGGGGTCTTAGGCAACTTAGTCACTAAATCCATTGTAATGTGTTCCCATTTCCAAACCGGTACTTCTAATGGTTGTAACTTACCGTAAGGCATTTGATGATCGGCTTTCACTTGAAGACAAGTAAGACATTTATGCACGTACTTTACTATATCCCTTTTCATTCCCGGCCACCAATAGTCTTTCCTTAGATCTCTATACATTTTCGTAGCACCGGGGTGAATCGAATACTTAGATTTGTGAGCTAAGTCAAGGAGCTCACTTCTAACACCACTTTGTAAAGGTACCCAAATTCTCCCATATCTAAGACTTAGACCACGAGAATCTACCACAAAATCACCAACTTGCCCCTTGATCCTTTCTTTTCTCACGTTTTCGGGTGATAATGCTTCATCCTGTGCTACTCGGATACTATCAAATATTTGTGGTGATATTACCATAGCCAAACTTGTTATCTTAATCGGTTGGTGACTCGACTTCCTACTAAGAGCATCCGCCACCACATTAGACTTCCCGGGGTGATACAAAATTTCACAATCATAATCTTTCACCAAGTCGAGCCCTCTCCTTTGCCTATCATTTAAATCTCTTTGATCGAATAAATACTTTAGGTTCTTATGATCGGTATAAATAGAGAACCTAACACCATAAAGATAATGACGCCAAATTTTCAAGGCAAAAACCACGGCCGTTAATTCTAAATCATGGGTGGGATAACGTTTTTCATGTTCTTTCAATTGTCGAGAAGCATAAGCTATGACTTTCCCATTTTGCATTAGCACACACCCTAAACCTTTCTTAGAAGCATCGAAATAAACCGTCATATTCTCATTCCCTTCCGGTAAAATTAGTATAGGAGCTTGAACAAGTTTCTCCTTAAGGAGTTGAAACGCTTGTTCTTGCTTTTCTTCCCATCTCCATGGCACATCTTTACGGGTCAACTTTGTGAGTGGAGTGGCTATCCTAGAAAAATCTTGTATAAACCATCGATAATACCCCGCTAAACCTAGAAAACTCCTAACTTCGGTGGGATTCGTAGGTGGTTCCCATCTCATTATCGCCTCAATCTTTGTCGGATCAACACAAATACCCTTCTTATTAATGACATGTCCTAAAAATTGAACTTCACGAAGCCAAAATTCGCATTTAGAGAACTTAGCAAACAACCTTTCTTTTCTTAAAGCCTCTAATACTTGTCGTAAATGCACCACATGCTCCTCTTCCCCTTTAGAATACACCAAAATATTATCAATGAATACAATCACAAACCTATCGAGCATCGGTCGAGAAACCCTATTCATCAAATCCATAAACGTGGCAGGAGCATTAGTTAACCCAAAAGGCATAACCACGAATTCATAATGACCATACCTCGTACGAAAGGCCGTTTTAGGGATATCTTCTTCCCTCACCTTTAATTGATGATAACCCGACCTTAGATCTATCTTTGAAAAGAAACATGCACCTTGTAATTGATCAAATAAATCATCTATCCTCGGTAATGGATATTTATTCTTAATAGTGACCTTATTCAACTCACGATAATCTATACACATTCTCATTGTCCCATCCTTCTTTTTCACAAACAACACCGGAGCTCTCCAAGGTGAACTACTAGGACGTATAAAACCCTTATCTATCAAATCTTGTAGTTGAGTCATCATTTCTCTCATTTCCGACGGAGCTAATCGATAAGGTGCTTTGACAATTGGCGTGGCTCCGGGAATCAAATCTATTCTAAACTCTACCTCTCGTTCGGGAGGTACACCGGGCAACTCATTCGGAAACACATCCGGAAACTCATTAACTATCGGTACATCATTTATTTCAACAACCTTCTTTGAATCATCTACCACATGTGCCAAAAACGCACAACACCCATGAGACAAAAATCTTTTAGCTCTGGCATACGTGCATATAGGAATAGCACGCCTAGCCCGTTCCCCGTAAATCCATATAACTTTCCCACTTGGTGATTGAACTAATACAATTTTCTTAGGACACAAAATTATCCCTTCATTGTTATCTAGCCAATCCATACACACAATTACTTGAAATTCTCCCATATGCATGGGTATTAAATCAATAACAAACTTTTCATCATCCAAAATAATTTCACATCCCTTAATGATACTATACACCATAACGGTTTTATTATCCGCTATCTCAACCTCTAAAGGGTGCTCTAACATACTTGGGGTCATGTTAAAATGTTTACAAAAAGAATAAGAAACAAACGACCGCGTAGCACCGGAATCGAACAAAACATGCGCAGGTAAAGAATTTACAATAAAGGTACCTGACACCACATTTTGGGACTCCTTCGCTTCGAGTGCGGTAATCTGATGAGCTCGGGCTCTTGGTCGGCTACCACTAGTCTTTGGTTCCGTTTTAACCTCTTTCTTAACACTACCACTTGCCAAGTCTTTCTTATACTCCGGACACTCGGCTTGAAAATGATCCTTTTCAAAACAATAGTAGCATTGTTTTCCTTTCTTAGGACACTCGGCGGCTCTATGACCCGGCCTCCCACATGAATAACAATCAGTAGTACCCGCTTTACATTCACCCGCATGATTCTTACCACACCTATTACATGAATTCACTTCTTTACCACCATTCTTTCCCGACATGAAACCCCCTTTTGATTTGTCAGGAGATTCGGAATTAAACTTACCCTTCTTTGGGCTCATACTTTGCATTGATTTTGAGTATAGATCTAACTTCCGCTTAAACGCGGCCTTCTTCCTAAGTTCATGTTCTCTCACAAGAGCCCTATTCATCATTTCGGCTAAGGTCTTATACGTGCCCTTATCTATAAACTTACTTATTTCGGGATTTAACTTCTCGTGATAGTGATCCATCATCAACTTACGACTTGACACAAAGTCCGGGCAAAAACGAGACTTATCATTAAACTCGGCATTAAACTCGGTCACCGATTTACTTCCATGCTCGATATTCATGAATTCGGATTTCAACCTACTAACTTCGGCGGGTGGAGTAAATTGAGTCATAAACATTTCACGAAACTTATCCCACGAAAAACTTGTTGCCACATCTCGCCCATGTGACTTAACTATGAAATTCCACCATTCATAACCACTTCCTTTCATTTGATGAGCCGCGTAAATTACCTTTAAGTGTTCGGGACATTCACATAACATAAAAGTTTCTTCTATCTCATCAACCCACCTTTGACTAACAATCGGATCAACCTTACCATGAAACTCCGGTGGATGACAATTTGCAAAATTTTTGTACTCAAAGCGCTCATCTTTCTTTCTCGGGGCTTCTGCCTCTTCTTGGCCTACCCCACTTCCCCCTTCTCCTCTTAAAGTAGGCTTATTGGTCATAAGAGTCTTTAACTTTTCGTCCAATTGATCATTAATCAATGTCTTAATCTTCTCTAAAAGGGTTGGGGTGTATCGTATCAAAGCTTGGCCTATTTGTCCCGAGATATCATTTGTCATCGTAACCTCTTCGGATTCAGAGTGTGAGCCTTCTATAGACTCCATTGACGGGGTGTGGACGTACTCATCGTCCTCCTCATTACTTCTGTTTGGGGACACGATAGCCATTCTGAAACAAGACGTCCAACTCATTAGTTCAAATATATGCATCATCAACATATCATAACCAAGAAGACCGAAAGAATCCCTAACTCATTTCACCATGACCATAGTAGACGTTCATGCGTACTAAAATGAAGCCGGTCGTCATTACCCCATCTTATTACACACTTAGTCTATCATGACCCATGGTTAGTGAGTATTAAACTCTTTGTTTAAATCAACCACGATCTTAACATCACACTACAAGTCTCGACAACAACTCTATCCTATGGAGCATGGCACACTCATTCAACCTTAACTATCATGCAAGTCCTAAACCGCTTATCCTTTAGCAATAATGGTTTAAGCCTAGATAATCCCTATAGTGGGTTATCCAAGTCCCTTAAACCATAGCTCTGATACCAACTTTTAACGCCATTTGAACGACAGAATTTTTTTTTTTAAAAAAAAATAGGTGTCTGCCCAGATCAAGGCATTTGCCGCGGCGCGGCTCCTAGTGTTGCGGCGCGACATATAAAAGGATTTTATCTCATGTTTACCAGCCTTTCTGTTATCAAAACACGCTTTATGCCGCAGCGCGACACGGATTGTCGCGGCGCGACATAACACTCGAACTGGTACAAACCTGCAACTTAAAACTAAAACCACATTTTACCAATTCATTGACTCAAAATACATCAAATCGTCATAAAGCGTATGTAAACTTGATGAAACCAGTTTCTAACATCATTTGACACTACGAACATCCTTTAAGTCAAGATAACGCGTTTACACATTTCAAATACATCGTTTGGTCCCAAAACCTGGCTGAAGCATAAACATCAAATACATAAAACTTGGCGTTGATAAGCGGTACCAATAGAGCTTGATTCAAAAAGAGACTTGCATTACCACTTACTCTAATGCCAATGCTCCGCTATGCTCAAATGGGTTCTTTACCTTCTCGATGACCTTTCGTTCCTAAAAACATAAAACAACACGGGGGTAAGCTTTTACACTTAGTGAGTTATAGGCGAATAATATAGCATAATACATTGGGCAAAACCATCACATTACTTGTCTTTCAACCTAACGGTTGCTTACTTACTTTCGGATCCGACTCTTACTTACCATAGACATAACTTACTAGGCCGACCTTAGTAATCATGTCTAAGCTAACCATAGGCATACTCTTATGCCTAAGCTATTTAATCACATTTCAATCATACATATGCACATAGACCCCCAAAGTGTCTAAGCTAAACCATACCATGACAAGATTACTATCAATGTAATAATCTTGCCTAAGCTAAACATCAACCATAGATACAATTATTAGGCGAACCTAATAATCTATCTAAGCTACTCAACTAGTGCACTTAGTCGTTACTCTCTTGCACGGATGCAATCCGAGAACACTAAGCCACTCTTGACCCACCCATTTTACCCCCTATAAACTCACCTTGATTAAACGCAATTCCTTGGTTACTTGAAGCTCCTTGGCCTTGATTAGCACTTATACATGAGCTAATCTCATCAATATCATAATTCAACAAAATTACAACTTTCACAAACTTTCAACACATTCATACACTTATACATTGACTTAACCTCCTATTTACTCCAATATACACACAAACACTTACATACATAGCATTTTAATCTCATCTTTTCCAATATAACCACATTATCATGCCAACATCATTTCCTTAATCACACAATTCTCTAGTTCATCTCTTATAATCAAAACATGCAATTCTTTCAAATATTCTATTAAACATCAAATGTGTATAAACCCATTTCTATTACTAGCAACCCTAAATCATCAATTGTTCAAATTCCATTACTTACAACAATAACAACAATTCATGTATAGACTTCTTTCTTCATAAATTTCAACTAAAACACATAAACATTTCATTGAGACATTTCATAAAACACCTAGTGTGCATAACTTGATTCTAAGCTAGAACATCACCAATTTCACCACATTCATACCATACACTCAAAATGTAAGTTCATACATGAACAAACTTCCAAAATCATTAACAAATTCGTTTTAAAGCATTCAAGTGTGCACATTTTCAACATACAACAACTTTTAAGTTTAAGACTCATCACAAACACCCAAAATAGTAATACTTAGACATAAACATTCATACCTTGTCTTTAGGGATTCAAGAACCCTAATTGTGCATAAAGAAAAAGAGATTGAAGATTTAAAGCTTGCTAGAGTGATTAGAGCACACTAGATTACACAATTTTTCAATTGCATGAACAAAATCCTTTCAATTGAAGCTTCTTCTTCTTCCTCTTGTAAATGTCGACACACACAAGGATACACTCTCTGCTATTTTTTTTTACAACTGATAATGATTTATCAGTGTTTTACTCTTTTATTAAAACAACTTTGCCTCAATTGCACTTTCTACCCTCCCCACCAAAATCATAATAAGAGAGGTCCTTAAATTAACTTTGCATCACTAGTCCTTTTTCAACTTAACTAACAACATTAACTATTGCCATTTATTTAATTCAAATCATACCATCCAAATACTTGATAATTAAATTATATAAAATAATACCTTAATTAATTTGGGATGTTACAGCCATTGACTTAGAGCTCAGTTGACGCCATCGAATAAGTGTTGTGGCGTATAACGACCCGTCCTAATCCATCTGGACGAATACATTACATTTGGTTACATCGCGAGGTACTTGACCTCTATATAAAACATTTTACAAACATTGCATTCGTTTTTAAAAGACAAACTTTCATTTCATCGAAAGTTGACAGACATGCATACCATTTCATAATATATCTAAACTATAAATGACTTTATAATATTCTTGATGAACTCAATGACTCGAATGCAACGTCTTTTTGAGATATGTCATGAATGACTCCAAGTAATATCTCTAAGATGAACAAATGCACAGCGGAAGATTTCTTTCGTACCTGAGAATAAACATGCTTTAAAGTGTCAACCAAAAGGTTGGTGAGTTCATTAGTTTATCATAACAATCATTTCTATTATTTTAATAGACCACAAGATTTCTATTTTTCATTTCTCATAAATATACGTCTCATACATAGAGACAAAAAAATCATTCATATGGATTGAACACCTGATAATCGACATTAACAAGATGCATATAATAATATCCCCATCATTCCGGGACATCCATCGGACATGATAAAAAAACATCGAAGTACTAAAGCATCCGCTACAACGGATGGGGCTTGTTGGGCCCAATAGATCTATCTTTAGGATTCGCGTCAATTAGGGGTGCACTAATTCTCAAAATTAGTGATGTTCCCTAATTCTTATATTACCAGGCTAAAAGGGGCATATTCGACTTCGATCCATTCAACCATATAATGTAGTTTCGATTACTTGTGTCTATTTCGTAAAACATTTAAAAAGCGCATGTATTCTCAGTCCCAAAAATATATATTGCAAAAGCATTTAAAAGGGGAGTAATGAAACTCACAATACAATATTTTATAGTAAAAATATGCATACGACGGAACTGAACAATGCAAGGTTGGCCTCGGATTCACGAACCTATATCAAGTATGTATATTAACACATATAATAATATTCAAATAATATATATTTTGATATTAGTAATATACTTGTGATATTATATTTAATATTAATAATTTCTTAAATATATTTATTTTATATATTTTATTAATTTATCGTAATAATATGTTATTTACTTTATTAAAATATTTTGGATAAATACTTAGTATTAATATTTTTAAGTACCCATAATTTTTAATATGATAATATTTTTAATAAATTCGAGTTATATTAAAACGTAAGTGAACAAAAAGTATTTTATTAGTAAAAGTAGTATAGTTATTATATATACTTCTATATATCTAATGTTTGTATCTAACTTATAATATCTATCTTTTTTAGTTTAAGATCATAAAAATATAGTTATATTTTATATACAAAATACATTTAAAACTAAGGTTATAGTTAGTAATGTTAATAATAATAATAATAATGATATTAGTAGTAATAATAATAATAATAATAATAATAATAATAATAATAATAATAATAATAATAATAATAATAATAATATAGTTGTAATAATAATAATAATGATATTAGTAGTAAAAATAATAATGATAATGATAAAAATATTGATATTAGTAATAATAATACTTATTTTAATAATAATAATAATAATAATAATAATAATAATAATAATAATAATAATAATAATAATAATAATAATAATAATAATAATAATAATAATAATAGGAATAATATTTAATAGGATAATATTTTTAATAAATTCGAGTTATATTAAAACGTAAGTGAACAAAAAGTATTTAATTAGTAAAAGTAGTATACTTATTATATATACTTCTATATATCTAATGTTTGTATCTAACTTATAATATCTATCTTTTTTAGTTTAAGATCATAAAAATATAGTTATATTTTATATACAAAATACATTTAAAACTAAGGTTATAGTTAGTAATGTTAATAATAATAATAATAATGATATTAGTAGTAATAATAATAATAATAATAATAATAATAATAATAATAATAATAATAATAATAATAATAATAAAAAATAATAATAATAATAATATAGTTGTAATAATAATAATAATGATATTAGTAGTAAAAATAATAATGATAATGATAATAATATTGATATTAGTAATAATAATAATAATAATAATAATAATAATAATAATAATAATAATAATAATAATAGGAATAATAAGTATACTACCTTAAAGAAATAGCTTCAAAAAATTAATGTCACAGCCCGAGCTCGAACTTGCAACCTACCTTACCCAACATCACACCAAACCAACCGCTCCACTGTTATCTTTCTGATATATATATATCCCAACCTAATCTATATAAACCGTATTGCCAGTTTCCCTTTTTTTCTTTTTCATCTCCACTATCATCTAACATCATCATATATTATACCATCTAACTACTCATTCAGTGATGGCCCAAATAGAAGTTAGAATATAGCGACCCAATTATTACTTAATTAAACCCAATAACAATTAATCCAACTATAATTCGGCTAAAATACTCAAGATTACTTCTGGCCCACTAACAAGCCCGATCAGAAAGTAAAAAGAATAATACGGACCAATAGTAATTTGAAGTTATTTTGTTTGCAGCTTCATCAAATGTAAACAGAAACAACTCATCATCTTTATTGCATTTACAGCCCAACAGAAGCAGCTGCTGCAGAAATTGAGCAGCAAGCAGGAGACACTTTACGATTAGTTGGGTTTTAATAGAAGACTGCAGCAGTTAACGAATAACAATGGTGGTTTGGTTGTATTTTGGACAGGAAAGAAATAGTAGTTTAATAGCAGCCGAACAATAGCAGGTAGATAGCAGCGTACTGCAGCATGAAACAATAGGTATAGCAAGTTTTGTAGTAATCACGACTTCACAACAATGACCCATGATGTTTGAGCTGTATTAGTATGTATTATAACTGCAAATAGCAGCTCAAAGTAGCAGTGCAGTTGATGGAGTTTTCAAACAGAAACCATTCGAGTGGTAGAGGTTTTTGGTTATGGTGATTTTGATCAAAGAAACAGAAAATATATATATATATATATATATATATATATATATATATATATATATATATATATATATATATATATATATATATATATATATATATATATATATATGTATATATATATATATATAAAATCAAGATGATGATGATGGTGGCTAGAGGTGATGGATGGTGGTGGTTTATGGTGGTGTGGTGGTGTCGAATGGTGTTGTGAAAGTGGCAATGGCCGATGGTAATCTTGTCTGAGTGCTCGACACCACAAAAAGGAAAGAAACAGAATGTTAAGTTGGTGATGATATACATCTAGCATGTATATGTATATTTATATTTATATTATATATATATATATATATATATATATATATATATATATATATATATATATAATATAGAATAGATAAATAAAGATAGATAAAGAAAAGATAAATAAAGTTAGATAATGGTGATGATTGAACATGGTGATTAATTTGTCAATTGAAAAAGAATAACAGAACTATAAAGTGGCTTGATATCTTTAATCTATCTATCGTCTATATATATAGATTTATAGGTATAAGAAGATATAAATATATGATAATGTGAATAGATATAGTATAATAATGGAAATAGGTGGTGGTCCTATAAGAAAAGGAAAGGAAACAAATTTCTTAGTGGTATATGGTTTTGTGATAATTCACTTTATGCAGGTGCATAAGTATCTATCTATTAATATAAAATCATAACTTTATTAGAATTTCAAAAGTGATATAGTAGGTGCCGGGTTATCTAAAAGGATTTGTGGTGATGGTTCATTATGTAAATTTTAAGTGTATATATATATATCATTTACTCAAACATCAATTTAAAAAGGGATACAGGAAGAAGAAACATAAGATGGTGATTGATAACTGCTTGTAATACGTGTGTATAATTATATACGTAGTATATTAAATAGATGATGGAAAAGAAAGGTGAAAATGAAAAAGTAACATATTCACATTTCATCCGTGACAAATGTTTGAAAATATCGTACCGACAGTTTTTCACGGATAGTGTATCGTACTCCGTTGCTAATCAGTGGTGGATAAAAGTCTTCGGAAACATCCCAAATTTTTAAATTGGCTATATTTATTTATTTTGGTCATTATGGTATAAAATTCAGTCATTAACTATTAAATAAAAATTACATTAATTATTCACTCCCAACCCCAAGTAAAATATAAAAAGTTTTAAAATTCAACCAATAGTTCCTAAATATATTTTTAATAAATAAGCCTATAATTTGTAAAACTCATTTTCGGCTAACCGTTTATTTTAAAATCATATAAGCTTGAATTTAACTTGCTTAACATCCATCGAATGGCAATTGAGTGTTACCATCGTTTACTAAATAGATTCGAAATCACAAAATATAAATTTAATATACTTTATTTATTTATATAGATATGTTTTAAATAATAATAATCATAATATCATATTTTATTTTATTTTACATAATTAATTTAATAACAACGACATATAATATTTAAAGTTATATTTCCAAATTATTATTGTTAACACCTATTTCCTTATGAAGTAAGGTTTAGTATGTCAACAAGAGACTAGAAGTGATCTAGCTTTTGGGAGGGCGGAGTGTTGCCGATTGATTTTTACCCTCGGGAAATAATCCCTGCAGACCCGGTTCACAAGTGTAGAAACTTGTGGGGTGGCTTAATCAATCTGTCGTCCGTAGAGCGTAAGAGTGCTAGCCGGATGACTTCTAGTGAGAGAAAGTAGAGAGAGAAAGAGAAGTGAAGTCTCAGCTCTCAAAGTTGTCAGAATATCTGAACTTGTGTAAAATGACGACCCAAGGGGTCTATTTATAGTGTCAGATCCACCAGATTGCTTGGGGACACGTGTCAAATGATGATACGTTCTGTTACATGTGCTCCGAAATTTATGCTAAATGCGGCGCTCTCCGGCCCGGGCTTATGCGCTAGGCGGCCTTCAGGGCTTACGCATGACGGAGCAGCCTGTATAGCGGAGAACGCTGGACGGATAACTCTACAGAACTGTTGTTTCCAGCCTTCCTGATGCTATTTTTATGCAACTATTATGCCTTTTATGTGTGTATACGATAGGATACACCATTAATTATATATATATATATATATATATATATATATATATATATATATACACACAAATATACACATATATTTAAATATACACAAATCTATTTACAATTATCTGTTCGTGAATCGTCGATGATGGTCAAAGGTACTTGATTGCTTGAATATAGTTCCAAAAGTTTTGAGACTCAATATTATAGACTTTGCTTATCGTGTCGAAATCATATAAAGATTAAGTTTAAATTTGATCGAAAATTTCCGGGTCGTCACAAGGCGCGCCTCCGAGCAATAATTAACAAGTCCTGACTCAGGCTTAAAGCTGTCAAGCACGATATATAAGTTCAATATGATGATTTGCATGGTATCACACCGAACTTGAGGGACTGAGATGCTATACTATGCTATTAGCTCGTTTTTCAGTACGATTCTGCGAGATGTATTCCTTGCATCATTATAATCAACGTGTGAAATCACGTTGCTTCTATCCAGGTAATTTACTTTGGCATAATGAACATGTGAGTTGGGTAGAGGATGTTTATAAATTTGGGCTAAGTTGGGAAGGCCTTTATGTAGTGGTTGAAACATTGCTATGCCACTTAGAGACGCCTGACGGAATACTTGTGCCACGAGCTTGGCACACAACCAACCTGAAGATGTATTTCCTTTGACAAATTGACAAGTTCTCATTTTGCTTGGCTGATCACCAAACTTTGTGTGCGCGTTGCGCATATGACATTTCTTCTTGGTTGCTTATTAATTTAAACACATTTCACTTCCCAATTTTAACGAATGTGTTATGTAACTGTCTATGGCATCACTTCGGTGTTTTGTAAAAATGTAAATGTAAGTCCATTCATATGTTACACATGCCTTGAACAAAGTATAATCTAGCTTTCGAACGGCATGAACGGCACTTCGCGTAGAAACGTATGCCACGCCGTAACGGGATACCTTCGGGTTTCGTACCCGTCACATTTATCTCAGCATGATCTAGATACATGCATGTCATGAAAATAATTATACAAGTTAACTTAATAACGTTATGCATCCGTGATGACGGGTACCTTCCTTACAATACAGCTGTATGTTGTTACAGTTGTTAGCAACAAGGCCTCTAGAGAAGACGACCAAGATGGTTGCACTTAGACGATTGAACTCGTCATTAGCCTTTTGAGAAACTTCAAGCTCCTGATTTTTTGCGGCTAGTTTCGATTATTTGGTCGAGATGCATGTGAGTTTTCAAACTTCATGCCGTCTTCTTGTTATTTGGCCTCATAATTAGTTCATCATCGATTGAGTTAACATCTGTTGGAGTGATATCACAAGTTCAACATGACGTGTATTGTGTCATATTGAACTTGGGGGACTTGACAACGTCTATTGCGCAAGATGTTTGTTGAGATATAGGTTTCATACTCATTTCGTTATTTGGCATCGCGGGAAGCTCGTCATTAGTGATGACATTTTGGAGGTACTTAGCCCATTAGCTCTTTGTAGCAGGTTTACCTTAATTGGCTTCTTTAGTGAGCTACTCATTAAGGCCTTACACTTATTGGGTTTTCTTTGATCCGTTGTCCGTAGGGACGATATGATTGAAGAAGTTCGACACAACATGTACGAGCATGTCATATCGAACTTGAGGGACTTAATGACGTGTGTATTATTAATACCCACGGGCCATTCTTAAGGGGCTATGTTAATAGATTGATGGGTTGTCCGTAGTGATGACATGATTGAAGAAGTTCGACACAACATGTATGAGCATGTCATATTGAACTTGGGGGACTTAATGACGTGTGTATTATTAATACCCACGTGCCATCTTAACGGGCAATGTTAATGGGTCACTCTTGATGGGCTTCCATATTATTTAGTTCTATGGATTGCTAGTATTGAGTTATTTATTATTGGGATATCCTTAATGGGATCATATTAGTGGATTACCCCTAATGGGCTTGACCCACTCCATAATATACAAAGAAGATTAGGAGGATTATGGAGGCATTCTACACATACACAACACAAGACTTGAGATGGAGAAACTCCTTCTCCTCTCATCAATATTCATGAAGGCTCGACAAAAGTCTACCACCACCAAACCTCCCTCTTTACCACCCTCGATGAGAACTATCTCGACGGGTTAACACGGCCACCTGGAGTGTAAAGAGGCGGTTCCCCCACAAGATGCACTCAGGTCAGTTTTTGGCTTGATCAATCACCATTTAAATTAAGAAAATAAACGCTAGAAACGCACTTCATAATTAGTGTCATAAAAAACGGTCGAGATGGCCGTCGCAACGGATTTACTAGTGTACCGTCACAACGGATTAAAAATGGGTGAAAAACGGTCAACGATTAAACTACAATCAACAACGGTAAACAAAACGGTCCACTACGGTAAAAGAATGGTTATCAACAGAAATTAAATGGTCAAGACAAGGCCGAGAAAGAGTCGAGACGGATGTTGACTAATGTTGATCGTTTATATGTATTTTTGACACATAAACATTTCAAATATAGATATTTTTATTAAAGGCAACGTTGGCCAAACATAATATATTTGTCTTTAATTTAAAATATTAATGTTTGAAATATTAATATAAAAAGTCAACGTTAGTCAACATCAAAATCGTTTAGTATATGGTAGATTTCAGGTTTGAGTGCTTGATTTGGGGAAGAGAATGGATCGACTGTTTTAACTCCAATAATTGTGCAAACTCCGATTTGAAATCTGGATTTCAAGGGCGTAAAACAATCGATTATATTAACTTTATTCGATCGGAATTGAATAAGTTAATATCTTAAGGTGAGGATTAATTTCGATAACGACCGGGGTAGTGATCGGAATCGTATTAACGACTGAAGATATGAAACTGTAATTAATTTGGGTAGAGTAACATTAATGCATCCAGTGTTGGTGGTTGAATGGTCTTGAATGCGTATTTATAGGTGATACGAGGGAATGGTGACGTGGCACATGTCCCTTTCATGGTTGTAACAAACTTTGCCAATCCCGAGGGGTGACGTCGCACCTTTCCCTTTTATGGGAATAATCGAGCAGATCCTAACAAACTTTCCTAGATTCATGGGTTGAATACTCGTTCCGGGATAAAGTTTCTACTCCGGGACAATGCACTTTCTCCGGGACAGCGTGCTTGTCCCGTGATGGTATCCTTGTACTGGGTCGGAATACTGAACCGGGAAGTTGTTATAGTTCCGATAGTGTGGTGGTCCCGACTAGGTTATCACGGGTGAACGTCTTGATTAACCGGGAAGGTTTTGCTTTGTATTTACTCCAAGTGTTTCTTCACAGTGCCTGTCATGACCAGCTAGATGATGTCGGTAGTGTGCATGCTTATCCATGCTGAATATTTATATGGCGTTCCCGGCTAGCCGCTATCCGACATGGTCCTTCCCGGATGCATACATAAGTAACCTTCTGGTCAGGTTACTGAGATGATGTCGGGAAGACGTCGGGAAGGCGTTCTTTTCCGGGACAGGCTACGCCGGGTAAAACCTAGCAGGGATGCTACTTATTAGTGTCTTTTTTGAGACGAATCATTATACGTATCATCAAGTCCCCCAGTTTGATGATGGTAGCCAGAACGGTTACCGTTGTCAAACTTTAAAACAAAGCCATGCTTCCGATTAGATGTGCATTTAATGCTTGTCAGTGTGAAAAGATAGTTTCTGCAAATACGCCTCCTTTTTGTGTTTTTTCCATTTTTCGACTTTTTAGAACGGCGTTCGAGGAACTTCTTTGTGCAATTTTAATCATTACTTTTGTTGACCCATCCTTTGATCTGAGCAGTTGGATCAATTTCCTTGAATCCTATAAATAGCTTCCTTTTTCCAATATTTTCACTTTTACAGCCTTCATACCTTAAACATTTCTTCTTCAAAAAACCAACAGTTTTTCACGAAAGAAGGTACCTTTTATGTTTCCTTCTTTTTATTACTTTGTACTTTTGTATTTCTTTATATATGGCGGATCAGTCTTCCACTTCTACTATCGTAGATGCTCCTGAATCATCATCCAGGCCTTCTGTAGATGTTAGCGATATTATGAGTCGGGAGTGTGACCAGTACCTCGACGAATTGGTACGTAAGTATCCATTTTTGACCCGTTATACTTTGAGGGTGCCTGACGCCGTCCATCGGGCCCACAAGCCTCCAGCGGGCATGGTCGCCATGTACGGTGCAGCCATCACCGTCGGCAACTTTCGGTTGGCCTATTATGAGTTTATATATCAGTTCTTTACACATTACGGAATAGTGCCTGCCCAGGAACATCCCCATGCGTACCAGAAATTGGTAATGTGGGAGATGTACCTTAATCATTATCATATACTTCCTATCGTTTGTCACGCCCCGGAAAATTTTGACTTATTTTGAACCAAACTCACGATACGATTTCATAATTCTGACACGATAAGCAAAGTCTGTTAGGTTGAGCCTCAAAATTTTTTAACTGTTTCATATATTCATTTTACTTTCGACCATTCTCGACGATTCACGAACAAATATTTGTAAATAGATATGTGTGTGTGTGTGTATATATATATATATATATATAATAATAATAATAATAATAATAATTGGAAGTATAATTTGAAATATTAAATGTGGTTGTTATGAAATATGATATTATGATAATTATTATTTAAAACATATCTACATATATAAATAAAGTATATTAGATATATATTTTTTGTGATTTCGAATCTAATTAGTAAACGACAGTAACACTCAATTGCCATTCGATGTATATTAAACAAGTTTAAGACGAACTTATTTGATTTTAAAATAAACGGTGATCCGAAAACGAGTTATATAAATTTTAGCTTTAATAAAAATATATTTAAAATCTATTTGATTTATCTTAAAAAATTTTAATTTTGAGTTGGGATCGAGCTCGAATGACAGGTCAATTTTTATGATCGATATTAAACAAGTTTAAACTCGAATTTATGAGAAGTTGAAATTAAACGTTGGTCAATGATTAAATTTTATCAATTCCAAGTTTGCTAAAAATATATTTAAATATCTCGAGCTAAGTTTTAGTACTCCGTACATATTATTTAGAACAGAAAAAATAAATAATTAACGAACATTTTGATCAGGTTTCAATCAGTTGTGACCAGAATAAATAAATGGACTTAATTTTCAAATTGGGGATTTTTCGGAAAACTTTTATGCGTAAATTGTTTAGCAAAGAAGCACGATATAATACTCATACTATTTGATGTCGGTAATAAGAAGCCAATTATAATGGCTGCTATACTGTGTACAAAGAATCTAAAATAAATTATAGATTACTGTTTATGTTGACTCTTATGTGAATTATGAGATATGATATTTTAATTTTTATTTATATGTATGTTGTAACACCCGGTTTTTCTAAACATGATGCTCGAGGCATCATACGGAGTCTAAGATTAAGTATTTGATAGTTTGGATGTAATGAGTTGACCACTTTTGACTTTGGGATGTTTTAAAAGTGAAATTGGAGTACATCAGGTAAACTATCGAGTTTGAGTGCTGTTTGTCGCGTTCTGGTGTGTCGCGTTCCGTGACAAACATGGTTGAAACGCGACAACTTCTGATACTTGATTTCTGCCCCTTTTGTCGCATTTCAGTATTATTTATCGCGTCCTGGTGTTGCGAAACGCGACGAAGTGTCACAAAACGCGACAAATGTCGCTGTAATGACAATTTTAGTCATTTTAAATGGCATCTTTTGGGGGTGTTTTAGTCTTTTACTTGGTGAAAGGTTTGGGGAGCATAAAACTGATACAAAACTTATCCCTAACACATTTATCACTTCCTCATCTACCCACATTCATTTTAGAGAGAGAGTGAAGGTGTTAGTGAGATAAATCTTACTTTAGGGAAGAAGAAGAAGGAATCTTGACCGAGCCCGAGTTTTAAAGTTGTTCCCTACGTCTCAAGCTACGTTGTGATAGCGTTGGTAAGTTCTAACTCCGTGTTTTGAGTTTAATTTGATTTATGGCTAGGGTTTGTTTCTTTTGAGACTTGTAAGAACCATTTGGGAGTTAAATGGGTAAGTTTGGGTTAAATTGATGAAAGGACACCCTAATGGTTATAATCTAGGGTTTGGTCATGTAAATTGAGGTTTGTAAGTGTTAATTGTGTTGTTAGATCACTAATACACTTGTGTAATGTTGAAAGGTTGTTAATGGGTTTAAGGTTTGACCAATTTGTAAGTCTAAGTGTTAAATTGGGTCAAATGGGTAATGGTTGACCTAATTGGGTGAGATGGGTATGAAACACCCTAAGTTTGTGTTAGTTGGTGTTAGTAGACTTCAATCACTAGCTTTTAGTTATTAATGATGAGTCTTGGCCTTAAATGGGCGGTTTTAGTGTAAGTGGGTCATTTAATGCAATTGGGTCATTAAATGCTCAAGAGTTAAGTGTTGGTGGTTAGTTCCACTAGTTTGTATGTTGATTTGGGTACTTAATGTATTAGGTACTTCTCTTGAAGCTTACGGAAGTGTTTAATCACCACCGGCGTGATAAGGTGAGTGGAATATTTATACATTTATGTATATAATTTGGTTATTTGTGTACGACGTGGCAAGTGTCATTCGGTAGAATACACTTCTCTTGGGCCACATTGGGACCGGGATGCGGGATGAGGGTTTAAGTTTGATGTGTCGATACCTCATATGTATGGACTTAAAGTTCGATGGGACGATGCCATACTACTATTACGTTGTTCAATGAGGGTTTAAGTTCGATAATGACGACACCTCATATGTATGGACTTAAAGTTCGATGGGACGATGCCATACTACTATTACGTTGTTCGATGAGGGTTTAAGTTCGATAGTGACGATACCTCATATGTATAGATTTAAAGTTCGATAGTGACGATGCCATACCATGATTGTTTGTTTGATGAGGGTTTAAGTTCGATAGTGACGATACCTCATATGTATGGATTTAAAGTTCGATAGTGACGATGCCATACCACGATTGTTTGTTGATGAGGGTTTAAGTCCGATAGTGACGATACCTCATGTGTGTGGATTTAAAGTTCAATATTGACGATGCCATACCACTATTGTATTGCTTGATGAGGGCTTGAAGTTCGATGTGGCGATACCTCATATGTGGGCTTAAATTTCGCTGAGACGATACCACATGAAGCGTGAAGAGTGGGTTTGAAGTTCGATGAGATGACACCACTCATGGAATTGGAATTGGTACTATCCGATGTTATAAACATCCATGGCTCTTTCAAGGGGATAACTTCCCTTGTAATTTTGATCTTAACCGATGGTTGTACGTATTACTATTTTGGCACTATTGATTGATGAGATCTTTATGCTGTTGATGTTGACTTGTCGTTCGTTCGTTTTACGTGATTATATGGATTGCTAATGTCGTGTGTTGTTTGTGTAGGTGTATGCAAGTAATTGAATTATATATGTATGTATATAAGTATTGCATTCACTAAGCATTAGCTTACCCTCTCGTTGTTTATATTTTTATAGGTTGCAAGTGGCAGCTTGGGCTTGCTTGGGGACTAGTGCTTTTTGGATTGCTTTATACTTTTGATTAGGATTGGGTAGCATTCCCAATCACCATGCTCGGTCTTGGTTGTAAAGTGAACTAGTCGGGTCATGAACTATATTTTGGATTTGTCAAATGGGTTCCGGGTTGTATTCCAGTTTTGTAAACTTAATTTATGTATTGTATGTTTTAAAGATGTTTAGACTCAAACATTGTAATGATGATGTTTTCGAAAACATAAATGGACTAATGTTGCGTAATTAATATTTTAAAAATGAAAAAAAAAATTATGTGTCAGATATATGACGGGTTGGGTCGTTTCATATGTGAGGATAAACGTTTCATGCCCAACAACTGAATCACATTCATCTCCTCTTCAGTTCATAAACCATACACTACCATTTTTCTTTTATACGTGTGACGCCCCGTACTAAATCATCATGTACGGACCATCAACAACAGGATCATTACAAGGTTAAGTACTATATGCGTTTTCAAAACAGAGTTTACATTCATAAATAAAAGTGACGTCATAACATACGTCAATTGTTTTACAAATCAAAAGTATGCTTCGCTAAGTAGAAGCATTAAATAAGTGTACGTGACCATAATGGTCGTTACATAACATAAGTTCATAAGTAAAAAGTTTGAATGCAACATAAGTAGTCATGCGATAACAACTCTAGGCAGCGGGTTCTACAGCACGACTAGTAAGATAGCGGAAGCGACTTCAAGCACCTGAGAAAATACATGCTTAAAAAGGTCAACACAAAGGTTGGTGAGCTATAGTTTAAGTATAACAGTAATGTAAGTAGGCCACGAGATTTCAGTGCTACAACGAGCGTTTCAAAAGTATGTAAAAGTATATGCTTAACCGTGGGCACCCGGTAACTAACTTAACGTTTAATATACCCCCTTAAAGTGCACTTGGCAAGTGCGTATAACCTCGAAGTATTAAACACTCGTTAAATGCTAGCGCTACTAGCCCGAGTGGGGATGTCAAACCCTATGGATCCATATCTAAGATTCGCGTTCACGGTTCAAAAACCAATGATTAAACGTTACCGAGCTAAAGGGAATGTTTATGCCGTTATATAACCCACACATATATAAAGTTTAAGTACTCGTGCCTAGTATGTAAAACATAAAATCCGCATGTATTCTCAGTTCCCAAAATAAGTTAAAGTAAAAAGGGAATGCTATAACTCACGATGATTAGTAGTAACGGTAAGGTAGTAGTCGGAAAGTGGTGTGCAAGTAACGGTCCAAACGTCCTCAACCTAAGTCAAATAGCACTAAGTCAATAAGTCGTCTCAAAAGGTTTACAAGTACGTAATTAAGGTCATAAGGGTCATCATCAATCATCATTAAACAAAAGGTAACAAGTAAGACTCGTTTATGAAAGTCGTTTAAAACAAAGGCTGACTTCGGTCAGTCACCACGGCCTCTACCCTTACTGAATTAAGGTGAGACCAGTGGTCATGGCTCCGTCTATGAGTCCCTTAAGTGTGGTAAAATTTACAGAAGCAAACTCGTATTGGTTTGACCGTGGCGACGGTCTAAGTGCGAGTAGGTCAGAAATTTCTGCACAACGTTAAAGGACATGGTAACGATCGGAGGGCCATAAATCCTAAACCGTAACTCGGATTAAGACGAGTCCTATATGAAAAGTTATCTACTCAAAAAGTTCTATCTAAAAATAAAGGTTAGAACAGCCCAGGTCTACTGGTCTGTTCCAGAAGCAGTAGGTCAGAAACTTTTGGACAGAATGCAGTGGGTTTTCAAGGGTTCCGGTGATCTTGGTGTTGGATGCTCATCATGGTTCTCATCCTTGATGCGTCTAGCTTCAAGTGCACAACTCATGGATGTGTATACATCATCTTAACCAAGATTTGTCCATCATAACCTTAGTGCAAGTCTAAGACATGAATTTGATGAACCAAGGTTACATCAAGTCCTAGATCTACACACACATGAACAATGAAAGTAATTCTAACTAAGTTTTGACACTAGCAACACAAGTGTGAGTCTAAGACATGTAGATCAACTCACTTAAGAGTTGTATAATGTTTGATGAACCAAGGTTTCGTCAAAGTCTTAGATCTAGCACACACATGAACTTTTAAAACAATAATAAGTTACAAATTTGAATTGAACTTAAGTAAGCAAGATCTTTAGCTTGTAGAACATAGTTCTTAATTAGATCTTGAAGATTCAAGACTCAAAAGTTTAGATCTATAGTTCTTAAGTCAAATCAACACAAGTTAGAGAGTTTAAAGTGTTGTTCTTGAACTAACAAGTTAGATCCAAGAAATATAAGATCAAGATTAACTAGTAATCATGACCAAGGTTACATGTAAGTTTATGAACAAGTTCATGAACACTAAGAAAGATCACAACTAAGTGTTGGATCCATGATACTTGCACCAAAGTGTAAGCTCTTGTTGGTTTCATGTCCTTGTTCAAATGTGTAGTAAGCAACTAACAATAAGAAATAAAGAAAATGAATGATAAGCCTAAACCAACCATGAAGGTGGTATTCTAGTAACATACAACAAACAAGATATAAGTGAAGAATCAAACTAAAGAGTTGATTCTTGAAACATGTAAAGAAAGACAAGTAAGTAAGTAAGTAAACAACTTAGTAATCTACAAGTAATTAAACTACAACAAGATTAAGTAACAAACAACAAAAGATGATGATGATTTTGATGATGAAGGCCACGGTTTTCACAAGGAAAAAGAAGAAGAAAAACTTCAAGTTAACTTACAAGAACAAGAGAGAATTTGAGAGAGAATGAAGCAAGTTTGTGTGTGTGAATTTGAGAGGGAAATGCAAGTAAGTTGTGAATGAAAAATGGAAATCAAAACACCCCATATGGGCACACTAGGCCACGGCCAGCAGGTGGGTCAAGGGGGGAGGTTTTGGTTTGTTGGATAATTGTATGTAAAGAGGCTTAAAGTTGGATCTTAGATGGGTGTGCATGGGGATAGTGAGTAACAAGATTCCTAATGAATAAAACTAGCTAGTTAACATGAAACTAATACTTACAAGTTGCAAGGGTTGGGCTAAATGCCCATTAATAAGTGTAGGGTGGGCTTGGGAGCCCAAGTCATGAGTCCATTTCATTAATTAAAGCCCAAGTTCAATAAATCCCAAGTTAAACCAAATAAAGCCCAAGTAATTAACCTATCACATTAGTTAATTAAAATGATTAATAAAATTAATCATGAATGTAAATAATATCTTAAAATATTATTCGTGCAAGTTCCGGGTGTCACAAAGACGTTTCGGGCATTTAAAGTTCAAGTACGGGCAATTAAAGCAACATGTAAATGTAATAACATACATTCGATTAATCACACGTATTAATAATAATAATTATTAATAAATAACGTTGGAAAAACCAGGGTCGTTACATTACCCACCTGTTAAAGAAAATTTCGTCCCGAAATTTAAGCTGAAGTAGATGGAGGAGTCGGGAAAAGATGAGGATATTTCCGCATCATTTGATCCTCTCGTTTCCAAGTAAACTCAGGTCCTCGTTTGGCATTCCATCGTACTCGTACAATCGGAATCTTGTTGTGTTTCAAAGTTTTGATCTCACGATCCATAATCTCAACAGGTTCCTCCACAAAGTGGAGTTTGTCATCAATAGTAAGTTCTTCCAATGGTATGATGAGTTCGGGTGCAGCAAGACACTTCTTCAAGTTTGACACATGGAAGGTAGGATGAACTGAGCTCAATTGTGCTGGTAGATTCAAACGGTATGCAACTGGTCCAACACGTTCCAAGATTTCGAAAGGACCAATGTATCGTGGGTTCAACTTTCCACGTTTTCCAAAACGGATCACACCTTTCCAAGGTGCAACCTTCAACATTACACGATCACCAACATTAAATTCAAAGTCTTTCCGTTTAAGATCGGCATAGCTCTTTTGGCGATCACGGGCAGTCTTAAGTCTAGCTTGGATCTGAGCAATCTTCTCCGTGGTTTCGTGAACTACCTCGGGTCCGGTGATTTGCTTTTCGCCTACTTCGGCCCAACAAATAGGAGATCGGCACTTACGACCATACAATGCTTCAAAAGGTGCAGCATTAATGCTTGAGTGATAACTGTTATTGTACGAGAATTCGGCGAGTGGCAAATGCCTTTCCCAGGCCTTTCCAAAATCAATGACACATGCACGCAGCATGTCCTCCAAGGTCTGAATCGTTCGTTCACTTTGCCCGTCAGTCTGAGGATGATAAGCAGTACTCATGTCAAGACGAGTTCCCATGGCTTCTTGCAAAGAACGCCAAAATCTGGAAGCAAAACGGGGATCGCGATCGGAGATGATTGATAAAGGTACACCATGACGAGATACAACCTCTTTGATGTACAGCTGAGCAAGTCTTTCCATTGTATCAGTTTCCTTCATCGCTAGGAAGTGTGCAGATTTGGTGAGGCGGTCAACAATAACCCAAATAGTATCGCATCCGCCCACCGTCTTCGGCAGCTTAGTAATGAAATCCATTGTGATCCTTTCCCACTTCCATTGTGGGATTTCCGGCTGTTGAAGTAACCCAGAAGGTCTCTGATGCTCGGCTTTAACCTTCGAGCAAGTCAAACACTTACCAACATAAGTCGCAACGTCCTTCTTAAGATTCGGCCACCAATACTGTTCTTTAAGGTCGTGGTACATCTTACCTGCACCGGGGTGAATCGAATATCTCGATTTGTGTGCTTCATCAAGTATCAGGCTTCGTAGATCTCCATAGTAAGGTACCCAAATTCTTCCGGCATAACATCGGAGTCCAGACTCTCTAACCTCGAATCGAGAGACAAGTATGTTCAAATGCTCGTGAGATATGTTCTCCTCCTTGAGAGCCTCAACTTGGGCTACTCTGATCTGGTTGTTGAGGTTCGAATGGATGGTGATGTTCAGAGCCCTAACACGGAGAGGTGCCGTCCTCTCCTTTCGGCTTAAAGCGTCAGCTACAACATTGGCCTTGCCAGGGTGATAACGGAGTTCACAATCGTAGTCGTTGAGCGTCTCGATCCATCGACGCTGTCTCATATTCAATTGCTTCTGATCGAAGATGTGCTGGAGACTCTTGTGATCGGTGAAGATAGTGCTCTTAGTTCCATACAAATAATGTCTCCACAATTTGAGTGCAAAGACAACGGCTCCAAGTTCAAGATCATGTGTAGTGTAGTTCCGCTCGTGAATCTTCAATTGGCGGGAGGCATAGGCAATAACCTTTGATCGTTGCATCAGTACACAACCAAAACCACTCTTTGATGCATCGCAATAAACAACAAAGTCGTCACTGCCTTCAGGAAGTGATAGGATAGGTGCGGAGGTTAACTTCTTCTTCAAAGTTTGGAATGCTGATTCTTGTGTGGGTTCCCAAATGAAGTTCTTGCCCTTGTGAGTCAGTGCGGTCAAAGGACGCGCAATCAGAGAAAATCCTTCGATAAACCTTCGATAATAACCGGCGAGACCTAGAAATTGGCGAATATGCGTTGGAGTAGTGGGGGTCTCCCACTTGCTGATGGCTTCAATCTTGGCGGGATCAACTTTGATACCCTGGTCGCTCACAACATGGCCCAAAAACTGTACTTCCTTCAACCAAAATTCGCACTTGGAGAATTTAGCGTAAAGTTGCTCTTGTCTTAAGAGTTCAAGCACTAGCCGAAGGTGTTGCTCATGTTCTTCTTCGCTCTTAGAGTAGATGAGGATATCATCTATGAAGACGATAACAAACTTATCCAAGTAAGGCTTGCAGACACGATTCATGAGATCCATGAACACGGCAGGTGCATTTGTCAAACCGAATGGCATCACGAGGAACTCATAATGACCATAACGGGTCCTGAATGCAGTTTTCATCACGTCACTTTCCTTCACCCTCAGCTGGTGATATCCGGATCGCAAATCGATCTTTGAATAAACGCTCGATCCTTGTAGTTGATCAAAAAGATCATCAATTCGTGGAAGAGGATATCGATTCTTGATAGTCAATTTGTTGAGTTCACGGTAGTCGATACACATACGGAAGGATCCATCCTTCTTCTTTACAAACAACACAGGTGCGCCCCAAGGCGAGAAGCTTGGTTGGATAAACCCTCGATCTAATAGTTCTTGTAGTTGACTCTGTAATTCTTGCATCTCGGAAGGTGCGAGTCTATAAGGTGCGCGAGCTACAGATGCAGCTCCTGGCACTAAGTCAATCTGAAACTCTACTGCTCTCTGCGGCGGTAATCCAGGAAATTCCTCTGGGAAGACATCAGAAAATTCGTTCACAATTCGAACGTCGTTCACGTTCTTCATCTCAGTCTCTACCGCTTTCACATGTGCTAGGACAGCAAAGCGTCCCTTCTTCATAATCTTTTGCGCTTTCACGCAACTAATGAGGTTCAACTTCGAGGTACATCTCTCTCCATAGATAACCAGTGGTTCGCCATCTCCTTGTGGTATGCGAAGTGCTTTATCTCCACAGATAACATCGGCCTTTATCTTGCTCAACCAATCCATACCGACGATCGCGTCAAAACTTCCCAGTTTGATAGGTATCAAATCAATTTCGAAATCTGCACCAGCTATGTTGATAATAGCTCCACGACTAATATGGTCAACCTTTTCAAGTTTTCCATTGGCGACCTCGACAAGCATACTTTCCTTCAAAGGAACTAACGACCAATCTAACTTATCACAAAAATGTCTACACACATAGCTCCTATCGGCACCAGTATCAAATAGGACAGAAGCTAAGATTGTTGATCTTGAATATACCTGTCACCAAGTCGGGGTTGTCGCGAGCGTCCCTTGCATTAACATTGAAGGCTCTAGCACGTGGTGGTCCGCCATCCTTACGCTTGTTAGGACACTCATTTCTGAAATGGCCCGTCTTTCCACATTCATAACACTTCTTAGGCCCATTGTTGTTGTGGTTTGGCTTCACATTCAAAGTGGTAACCTTGCAATCCTTGCCAACATGTCCAGATCGTTGGCACTTCTCACAGATAACATTGCAATACCCAGTGTGGTGCTTGTAGCACCTATTGCATTGTGGTAAGGTTCCTTTGTAGTTCGGATTGGTGCGGTTGCTGTTGTTGGGGTTGGTGTTGTTGTGCATGTTGTTGTTTTGCCTAAACCCTTCATGTCGCTTTGTCGGGTTTTGATCATAGTTCCTACCCCTGTTGTTGTTGTGGTTGTTGTCCCATTTCCTCTTTTCACCACTAACAGTTTCAAACTTAGCCTTCTCCGGCTCGTCAAGGATGATTTGATTCAAGAGAGTATGCGCCATGCGCATTGCTTCGGGAACACTTGGTGGCTTGGATGAGGTAACATTACCCTTGATGGACTTAGGAAGTCCCGAGAAGTATTTCTCCAAACGCTTAAATTCGGGGGTGACCATGGTTGGACACATAAGAGCCAATTCCAAAAACCTACGGTTGTAGCTGTTAAGGTCGTTCCCTACGGTTTTCAATTGCATAAATTCGATTTCCATCTTTTGAATCTCGGTTCTCGGACAGTATTCCTCGATCATAGCACATTTAAATTCTTCCCAAGGCGTAGCATACGCCTCATCAATTCCTTTCGCTTGGGCCATGGTATTCCACCATGTGAGCGCGCCATCAGACAGCGTGCAAGATGCAAATTTCGTTTTGTTAGCCTCAGAACAATTGCTAACCCTGAATACCGATTCCAACTTTTCGAACCATCTGGTGAGACCGACGGGTCCCTCAGTGCCACTGAAGTAGTGTGGCTTGCAGTTTTGGAATTCCTTGTAAGTACACCCATCTCGGACGACAGGTGGATTGACAGGCGGTGGTGGTGGAACTTGGGGTTGTCTTTCAGCTAGTGCAGCAGCGACTCGCTCGTTAATCATTTCCTCAATTTGTGCCGCGGTGGGGATAGATCTCCCGTTGGCCATGATGTTCTATACAAACATTTTGACTCAAGTCAAAATCCATTATGCAAATAATAATAGTACATTATATAACAACCAACATGAAAACAGCACAACACATGTTGATTAAATAACGCAAGCAGATATAGGTACCACAAAACCATGAGATGATAACGTAAATAGAACACTTGCGCAAGAAGTAAGCAACACAGATTCCATTCATTAATGATAATAAGTTCATACATTACAATAAGTTCGTGCATTACATAAGTGAAATATGAAATTACAAAAGTGATTACAATACAGAATCTAGTACAAAGTCCTACGGCGATGGTGGGTACAAGATGTCCAAAACATGAGCCAACTGCTCCTCGAGCTCAGTAACTCGAGTCTGGAGAATCTCAATCTCCCGCCTCATTTCCTCATTAGAGGAAGGTGATGGGGCAGGTGGTGCTGGCGGTGCAGGTGGAGCCGGTGGTGCTGAAGTGGATGGTCCGGCTCTGGGTGGAGACGGTAATATCTGTGGGTCGGCGGGGTACGGCACCAGCCGTTTACAAGCAGTGATCCTACGACGCCGACCATAAGCGTCAGTGACAGTACGACCAGGAATTATGCCAGCGAAGCGATACCGCTTCTTCGGCGGGGTAGAAGGTGCCTGAATCGGTCGGTCAGCGGGATCCTCCTCATCACTGGAGTCGTCAGATGAGGTGTCGTCTGAAGAAGCATCGGTGGAAGAACCGTCGTCTGAATCATGCGGTGGTGGCGCGGGTGGCTCAACATATCCGAAAGCGGCCAACATCTGTCAGTGTCGGCCTGGCGTAATCACGGCTAAGCGGCCGTCAGCAGTGCGTCGGCAAGGTGTGCGCCAGTGATTACGGAAGGGTCCTTCCCCGAACTCCGCGGGGATCTCCATGCCACCAATGCGAGCCAGTTGCCTCAGGGGTCTGGAAGAAGACGTCGGGATAGGCACACTAGAGCTAGCTCCAGAACTAGAGGCGCCGGGGTCGCCAGTGGGTGTCGGGGCCGGAATGTCGACAGCAGCAGCAGCAGCAACAGGTGCAGCAGTGGGTGGAACAACGGGGCCTGAGCCGCTCGGGATGTCAGTAGGTGGAACGTCCGACATCTGAACAAGGAAAAATAAATTTTCCATGTCAGTATGTCATAAAGCAAAAATAATAGGCCAACAGTTTAAATCATGTATAACAATAAGTAGCATGGCAATATCAGTAATCGTACGAAACTAGCATGCAATCGAAAGCAAGTAATAGCATGCAGTAGTGAAATCACGTAGTAGCATACGACATATAGCAGTAACAGTAAGCAGCAGCATGCAGTAAGTTCAGCGGAAACAAGTAAACTAACAAGTTGTAGATTAGCCCTATTAGTGAATCCTACTCGGGTCGGTCTTAGACTCACTAATGCATCCTAATTCCCTACAACCAATGCTCTGATACCAAATGTGACGCCCCGTACTAAATCATCATGTACGGACCATCAACAACAGGATCATTACAAGGTTAAGTACTATATGCGTTTTCAAAACAGAGTTTACATTCATAAATAAAAGTGACGTCATAACATACGTCAATTGTTTTACAAATCAAAAGTATGCTTCGCTAAGTAGAAGCATTAAATAAGTGTACGTGACCATAATGGTCGTTACATAACATAAGTTCATAAGTAAAAAGTTTGAATGCAACATAAGTAGTCATGCGATAACAACTCTAGGCAGCGGGTTCTACAGCACGACTAGTAAGATAGCGGAAGCGACTTCAAGCACCTGAGAAAATACATGCTTAAAAAGGTCAACACAAAGGTTGGTGAGCTATAGTTTAAGTATAACAGTAATGTAAGTAGGCCACGAGATTTCAGTGCTACAACGAGCGTTTCAAAAGTATGTAAAAGTATATGCTTAACCGTGGGCACCCGGTAACTAACTTAACGTTTAATATACCCCCTTAAAGTGCACTTGGCAAGTGCGTATAACCTCGAAGTATTAAACACTCGTTAAATGCTAGCGCTACTAGCCCGAGTGGGGATGTCAAACCCTATGGATCCATATCTAAGATTCGCGTTCACGGTTCAAAAACCAATGATTAAACGTTACCGAGCTAAAGGGAATGTTTCTGCCGTTATATAACCCACACATATATAAAGTTTAAGTACTCGTGCCTAGTATGTAAAACATAAAATCCGCATGTATTCTCAGTTCCCAAAATAAGTTAAAGTAAAAAGGGAATGCTATAACTCACGATGATTAGTAGTAACGGTAAGGTAGTAGTCGGAAAGTGGTGTGCAAGTAACGGTCCAAACGTCCTCAACCTAAGTCAAATAGCACTAAGTCAATAAGTCGTCTCAAAAGGTTTACAAGTACGTAATTAAGGTCATAAGGGTCATCATCAATCATCATTAAACAAAAGGTAACAAGTAAGACTCGTTTATGAAAGTCGTTTAAAACAAAGGCTGACTTCGGTCAGTCACCACGGCCTCTACCCTTACTGAATTAAGGTGAGACCAGTGGTCATGGCTCCGTCTATGAGTCCCTTAAGTGTGGTAAAATTTACAGAAGCAAACTCGTCTTGGTTTGACCGTGGCGACGGTCTAAGTGCGAGTAGGTCAGAAATTTCTGCACAACGTTAAAGGACATGGTAACGATCGGAGGGCCATAAATCCTAAACCGTAACTCGGATTAAGACGAGTCCTATATGAAAAGTTATCTACTCGAAAAGTTCTATCTAAAAATCAAGGTTAGAACAGCCCAGGTCTACTGGTCTGTTCTAGAAGCAGTAGGTCAGAAACTTTTGGACAGAATGCAGTGGGTTTTCAAGGGTTCCGGTGATCTTGGTGTTGGATGCTCATCATGGTTCTCATCCTTGATGCGTCTAGCTTCAAGTGCACAACTCATGGATGTGTATACATCATCTTAACAAAGATTTGTCCATCATAACCTTAGTGCAAGTCTAAGACATGAATTTGATGAACCAAGGTTACATCAAGTCCTAGATCTACACACACATGAACAATGAAAGTAATTCTAACTAAGTTTTGACACTAGCAACACAAGTGTGAGTCTAAGACATGTAGATCAACTCACTTAAGAGTTGTATAATGTTTGATGAACCAAGGTTTCGTCAAAGTCTTAGATCTAGCGCACACATGAACTTTTAAAACAATAATAAGTTACAAATTTGAATTGAACTTAAGTAAGCAAGATCTTTAGCTTGTAGAACATAGTTCTTAATTAGATCTTGAAGATTCAAGACTTAAAAGTTTAGATCTATAGTTCTTAAGTCAAATCAACACAAGTTAGAGAGTTTAAAGTGTTGTTCTTGAACTAACAAGTTAGATCCAAGAAATATAAGATCAAGATTAACTAGTAATCATGACCAAGGTTACATGTAAGTTTATGAACAAGTTCATGAACACTAAGAAAGATCACAACTAAGTGTTGGATCCATGATACTTGCACCAAAGTGTAAGCTCTTGTTGGTTTCATGTCCTTGTTCAAATGTGTAGTAAGCAACTAACAATAAGAAATAAAGAAAATGAATGATAAGCCTAAACCAACCATGAAGGTGGTATTCTAGTAACATACAACAAACAAGATATAAGTGAAGAATCAAACTAAAGAGTTGATTCTTGAAACATGTAAAGAAAGACAAGTAAGTAAGTAAGTAAACAACTTAGTAATCTACAAGTAATTAAACTACAACAAGATTAAGTAACAAACAACAAAAGATGATGATGATTTTGATGATGAAGGCCACGGTTTTCACAAGGAAAAAGAAGAAGAAAAACTTCAAGTTAACTTACAAGAACAAGAGAGAATTTGAGAGAGAATGAAGCAAGTTTGTGTGTGTGAATTTGAGAGGGAAATGCAAGTAAGTTGTGAATGAAAAATGGAAATCAAAACACCCCATATGGGCACACTAGGCCACGGCCAGCAGGTGGGTCAAGGGGGGAGGTTTTGGTTTGTTGGATAATTGTATGTAAAGAGGCTTAAAGTTGGATCTTAGATGGGTGTGCATGGGGATAGTGAGTAACAAGATTCCTAATGAATAAAACTAGCTAGTTAACATGAAACTAATACTTACAAGTTGCAAGGGTTGGGCTAAATGCCCATTAATAAGTGTAGGGTGGGCTTGGGAGCCCAAGTCATGAGTCCATTTCATTAATTAAAGCCCAAGTTCAATAAATCCCAAGTTAAACCAAATAAAGCCCAAGTAATTAACCTATCACATTAGTTAATTAAAATGATTAATAAAATTAATCATGAATGTAAATAATATCTTAAAATATTATTCGTGCAAGTTCCGGGTGTCACAAAGACGTTTCGGGCATTTAAAGTTCAAGTACGGGCAATTAAAGCAACATGTAAATGTAATAACATACATTAGATTAATCACACGTATTAATAATAATAATTATTAATAAATAATGTTGGAAAAACCAGGGTCGTTACAATATGTTTTTAAGTTTGTTCATCAACAAATATTTCATCTACCATCCTCCATCCTTGACAACCATCATTAAACCATTAACCACCTACGGCCAATTTCTACCGTGAACACCACGGTTAACAACCACAACCTTTAATCACCACCAAACCTTGATCACCCTCGCAAAACTACACCACCATCATCAACTTTAGTGGTTCTTTTTCTTTTTCTTTCCATTTTCTGTTTATGATCTTTGCCCAAAACCACCATCGCTTAATGCTTCTATCAAGGACCCAAAACATCTATGTAAACTGTTACATCACTGTTCGCTGGTAATACAATTACTATCATTTTATCCTGCTTTTGCTCATCACCTCCATAATCATTCAAGACCCACTACTATTACGAGTTATAGTACCCATCTGTTCACATAAGTGTATTGCTACAGGCTGCTATCCAGTTCCTGTTTACGTTCAAATAAACACAAAGATCAAACACCCGTGAGCTACAGCTGCTACGCTTGCTCTTCTGTTGCTACGCCATCAAACACCAAATTTCGATTACTTACTGCTCACTAGTATGTCCTAAACCAAGGTTGCTGCTGTAACCGAAGCCCACGAAACCATAGACTGCTGCTAAGCTCACGATTCTGTTCTATTTAACCCATACCAAACCACTTGCTCACTGGTTTCTTTTCTGCTCAAACCACCATTCAACCGACACCATTAGAACCTGCAACCTGCTTGTTTCTTTTGTTTTCCATTCAAATCACCCCAAATAACTGCTACTTGTTTCTGTTGCTTATTTCTATCTGGGCACAAGTCGTACAAAACCACCTCATCACCACTACAACACCACAACACCAAAAACTGAAAATATTTCCTATTTCTCTTCGGGTTGCAACCACTAAATCCTCTGTTACTTATTCAAATGTAACAAACCATCATTTTCAATTATAATCAAACACCCACGATCACCATCCCTGTTGTACCCTTCTATCAACAGAATCTATCCCATTGCTTTCCTATTCACTGATCAGATCAACATAACCATCGAACCAACATAATCAAACATCACAACATCACTCGAACAAACCTACGATTGTCCTGATCAATTCTGTCTTTCTACTGTCAAAAACCATTAATTACTGCACGTGTTCAATCCATTTAAAATCTCAGAATATACATAAATGAATGAAGAAATTAAGTGTATCAATGAACCAATTACTTACTTGACCAATTGATGAACTGATTACATAATCGATTGATGATGATATCGATTAACGATGATTGAAAACGGATGACTTCGAACGAGGATGATAATGAATCATTAACCTACTGTACATCGGTGATTGTTGCTTGGTTGATTTATGGGTTGATGAATTGAAGAACCCTAACCATGATATTTGGTCCGTCATCATGTATCTGTTAACCTCCATCTGTTTTGAGAACCAACAACAACACGCATAGTTTCTTTTTATTAAGTATAATCGTTATTATTATTATTATTATTATTATTATTATTATTATTATTATTATTATTATTATTATTATTATTATTATTATTATTATTATTATTATTATTATTTTTATTGTTAATTATTATTGTTATTATGTTATTATTAATATTAAGAATATAATTATTAATATCGTTAATAAACTTAATATTATTATCATTATTGTTAGTATTAGTAATATCTTTATTATTATTATTATCATTATTATTATTATTACTATTATTCTTATCATAATTATTAGTATTATTATTAGTAGTATTATTAATATTATTATTAGTATTATCATAAAAATTATTATTTTTCAAATCATTATTATTAATATCATTAACATTATTATTATCACAAATATTATTATTACTATTATTAACATATGAATTTTTATTTATTTTTAGTAGTATTATCATTATTATTAATATTAAAAGTATTTTCATTTTTATTAACATTATTATTATAATTAGAATTATCATGATTTTTATCATAATTAATATTATTTTTATGTAACAAATTATTGATTTACAATGTAATGCTATATATATATATATATATATATATATATATATATATATATATATATATATATATATATATATATATATATATATATATATATATGTTCGTGAATCCGAGGCCAACCTTGCATTGTTCAGTTCTATCTTATGCATATTTTTACTATAAAATATCGTATCGTGAGTTCATTTAATTCTATTTTACTCTTTATATTTTTGGGACTGAGAATACATGCGCTGTTTTTACAACTGTTTTATTAAATGACTTTGAAATCTATATTTTTGGACTGAGAATACATGAGATGCTTTTATAAATGTTTGACGAGATAGACACAAGCAAAACATTCCTCGAATGAATTATTATACAGACAGAAGTTCTGTTGATTATTATTGAATTAGTTAGACGTTATAATTGCCACTACTTGATGTGAATATTTCCCCTTGATTATTATAGCTTGGTAACCTAAGAATTAGGAAACGGGTATGGCCCCTAATTCACGCGAATCCTAAAGGTAGCTACCGGGTTTAACACCCCACCCAGAATGTTCACTAGACGGAAGAGCTAGTGGGCGTGGTGTTTAGTACTTCGAGATTTATATATTTATTACAGACTGAAAGTTCTATTTATTTTAGGGATATTATTGATGTGCATTATATGTTAAGGTCGGTTACCAAGCCAAGTAAAGAAAGCAAAGTGAATGTTATATATCGAGAGAATGATATTATACACAGGTTATGTGTATGTTATTTTGTACACGAGATATGTGTACGGTTACTAAGATTTATGAAAAAATGGTTTCGTACACGAGAAAGGTTTACTGTATTTAAAAGATATCGCATGTACATTACAGGTAGGTATAGGATTCAGGCCCATTTGTACCATGTACATTTAAATCTTGTGGTCTATCAAAACGATGAATTTTATTGTTTATGATAAACCTATGAACTCACCAACCTTTTGGTTGACACTTTTAAGCATGTTTATTCTCAGGTATGAAAGAAATCTTCCGCTGTGCATTTGCTCATTTTAGAGATATTACTTGGAGTCATTCATGACATATTTCAAAAGATGTTGCATTCGAGTCGTTGAATTCATCAAGATTATTATTAAGTCAATTATAGTTGGATATATTATGAAATGGTATGCATGCCGTCAACTTTTGATGAAATGAAAGTTTGTCTTTCAAAAAAGAATGCAATGTTTGTAAAATGTATCATATAGAGGTCAAGTACCTTACAATGAAATCAATTATTATGTAACGTTTATAATGGATATGAACAGGGCATTTCATCGTTTGTATGTTTCGATACTCTTTCTCCATCTCAAGGTCTGAGATTGAATGGTTCTCCATTAAATGGAGAGCGTTGTTAAATTTTACCAGCAACATGGATACCTCTTTAAAAGAGTGGCGGGAGTCGTTCTTTAAAAGAGTGGCGGGAGCCGCGGTTTGTTGAGCGTTACGAATGGACAGTCAACGTGAAGAAGGGTGCCAATAAGATCCCAAGTTTAAACGCTGCCATGAAGGCATGCATATTGGCCATCCGAGAGTTCAAGTTTCCCCAGCGGCCATACCTTGATGCCCTGCTTGTTTTGGGACGAGTCAGTCACCAATGGCCGAATCCGAATACTAAACCTGTCATTCGTTTTAATGGATCAAGTGAAGACTGATCCTAGCCAACTGTTATGTCGCATAGTTTATCATTTGTATACTAACCTTGTTTATGTTTATGCAACAGTGATGGAGTTTGCTACTGCTATGGCTTTTGACAATCTGGAAGAGATCCAGGTTGAGAGTGTCCCGATTAACCAGGGAGGCGAGCTAGATATCATTCCGCAATACCTGGAACAAAATGTCGGTGACGTGGCCGACTTGATTCTCCCTGCGTCGAATGTGCCGGAGGGGCACACGGTTGTGAAGAGGAGGATTCTTGATCTTCCTCAGCTACGGATGAAAAAGGCCAAAGGTAATTGCCTTGTTCCGACAAGCCAGTCTTACTTGTTGTTGTGATTTGTCTCATGCTTGACTTTCTTAATTTTTAAAGCTGCTGCCGAGCCTTCTATCGGTTCCGGGACAACTGAGACGGAGCCCATTGATTTTGGTGGTGGAAAGGGTGACCAGTTTACCCTGGAAAGTTTTGATGATATTCACTTCAATGTCTCTTTAAGCGATGATCTTGTCCATGCTTTCTCTCAGTTGGATATTGATTATCATGGCTGCAAGAGTGCTTTGGAGAAACGGTCCTCTGCATCCTTTCGCTAGGCTGTTTCTGCCCTCCCCATGGATGATACTAAGGTTATTCGAGCCTGGGCACTCATGGCACTTAATACCCTTCTGCTAGACAGTTTTAACCAGGAAGAGCAGGTGGTGATGTCCCGGCAAGCTGCCCAGGATGATCTTGCCCGACTAGCGAAGGCCCGGGAAACTATTGACGGCCTGGAGAGTCAGCTGTAGGCTACCAAGGAAGAGCTTGCCCGAGTAGCTGCTGAGAAGGAGGAGAAGGAGAAGAAGGCCTCCTCTGCCGTCCTTATGAAAGATGCGGCCGTGGCGGAGTGTCTACGTTAGCAAGGTACCCTGCCTTCTATTTTGAAGAATGCCATCAATTCCTCTATTGTGAAGGCGCCTTTTGAGGCTTATCTGAATAGTTTTGGGACAGCCAATTTTACTCATGTTGTAAGGTTGATGCAAAAGCATCACACTGGTGACACCATCTCCTTACACCCGGATATTGTCGGGAAGGTGAATTCGGCTGCCGTACAGGAACTGCAGGCTGCTCAACAGGCCTTGTCGGAGATCTGTTTTGGCAGTTTTGAGGATCTTTATACCAACGAAGGTACAGCCGTGCAGCATCTCTTAGATTTTAAATTTTAGTTTGTTGTACTGCACGTTGTTGTGTATTTTTTAATGAAACATGTAATTGAACCGTATGTAATTAGTGGAATTTTAATTTCACTTATTTTATGACGAATTTTCTTCAATCAAACTAGTTTGTATCTACATATGTAGGTCTAGACTACATTTGTATTAGTTTTGGGGTGTACAACGTGCAGTCACGCGTGTTTATGCCATCTACTCATTGGCCGTTTATTAGTATAAACTTGTACTGACGAGGGCTAGACAATCACCTCTTAAGGGGGTACAGAATAACTAGCGTGGGACTTATGTGGATGCCGAAATCAGTCTGCCGCTAGTCGGTTATTATTATGTGAACATCGTCATAAATAACATAATGACTAAGTTATTGTAAACGGTAAAAGTCTTTTATTCATTCCTAAGAAGGAAAAACATACATAGATTCTTTATTGAAAAGGAAAAGACATAAACATCAAGTTAACCATCAGTTGAAGTGATCAGTTTCAATCACGGTATCCATCTAAATTTCAGTGTACCGTCTTGCCAGTTTTGTTTCCCTTAGCCGGTGTTCCATCTTGGTTGGAGCTTCCACAACTTTCTGGCCTGGAACATTTTATTGCCAGATGAAGGTGTTCAGTTATTCCATCATTATTGTTAAATTGTTCCTCCCATCCGGGTTGATAGTGCCATCCGGCACTATCCTGTTCATTCTTGTAAGAATTGGGCGGGCTCTTTTTGTCGGAGTGTGTCGATGGAGAGAAGAAGCTTAGCCGTTTAAGAACTGACACACGTTTTTATTCCAAGATGTGTGGTGTGTTCCTTTCTGTGATGCTTCTTGTGGCCTGAGTATTAACTTTTCCTGGGAAAGGCTGTCAGGTAGATTCGACTGTTGCCACGCCTTGTGGTGTTGGAAATTTAAGCAAATCGTGAGCGGTAGAGGTTACGACGTTAAACTTTCTGAAGAAGTTTCTTCCCAAGATCACATTTGTGGCGCTCATGGACTTGACGACGTAGAAATCAATGACCTCACTACGGAGGTAGGGTGTAACGACCCAGAAATTTCCGACCAAATTTAAACTCTAATCTCTATATGGTTCCGACACGATAAGCAAAAACCCTAAAGTTGACCCGCACTTTTTCGATCGTTCTATACTTATAAGATTAATATTTACATAAATTAAACCTTACCAACATGATAAGCAATCCAAATTGTTGAGACTTATGTTTTCGAAAAGAGTTTTACACAACGTTTGACCGTCTAGTTTGACCGATGATATCACGAACTATACAATATATGATAATTATACGTTTGTGTATATATATGTATATATACATATTTAACATGATCTAAGAATGTTTTAATATCTCATTTTGTATTAATAACAATAAGTTATAAGTATATTTTGAAACTACTAACTTAAGTTTTCAAAACGATAACCATACGTAACGTTATTTGACTTAAATACTTATGACCTATAATGTTTATACATATATCGTATAAGTAATGTATTTAATCACTTTTAAAGACTTAAATACATAAAACAATATAAGTATATTTACAAAAGATAGCTATATTTGAATCCTCGTTCCGTTTTCTCAAAGATTTCTATACGTATACCTAGGGTATATGTACCCGTATCATACGCAGTTTCTAGATGTATTTACTATTGGTATATACCAATAAAAATCTGCTCCTTAGCAGCCTTAAATGATTAAGAAACATGTGGAACCAACCATTTGTCAAGTAGCATGAATTATTTAGCAAGAAAACAAAGTTAGGTATCTTTTTTTTCCTTTATAACCTAAAAACGTTTTTATGCATGCACACCATTTCTTCACCCCATTTTCTCATACTTACACTTCCATTTCTCTCTCAAAATACTCTTAACTTCATACTTGATCATCTCCAAGCATTTTCCCCATCATTTAGCTTCAAAAACCTTACTTAAACACCATAAGAAAACCATACAAAAACACTTCAAGAAATCCTTCCAAGAACACAAACTTACTTCCAATCTTTCATCCATTTCCATCACCCTTTTGGTTCTAGCTTTTTACTCCTCTTTTACAGCAACCTTGTCCAAGGAACTTGAGGTAGTATCTATGTTCATAACCTTATTCGATTCATATATATATAGCTATCATATTTTGTGGTATACAATTTTAACAACAAGAACATAGTTTGAAAGTTTTCAAACTTGTTTGCAAACTAAATAGATCCTTCTAACTTAACTTTTAAAATTCTTCAAGACCTGTAATATAACTTAAATATATGCTAACTTAACAAGGTATAACTTGGTTTTTCAAAGAATATCTTAAAAACTGTTTTTACGACGTCGGAGTGTAACCGGGGACTGTTTTGGGTTGGATAATTAAAAACTATCTTAAACTTTGAATTGGAGGTTTATGTTCTGGAAAAATGATTTTTACTATAAATATGTTAACACATAAAAATTTCATGATTTAATTCATAGTATAAGTATTTTTAGAAAAATGGTCATTAAGTGTTATTTTTTTTGTAACAAAAATGTTTAACTTCATAAGTTTCACTAAAGTTTCACCTATGCCATGTGATTTTGAATACAAACCAAGGTATTTTCAGTTCATAGTCTTAAAGAGGGACTCGATCCAAGGAGATGGCAAGTTGAATCAATGAAAACGGATTTGTAACGAAGAAACTATGACCGAAACAAAATTGGTTATCCTAGACTTGTTTAACTTCGGGATTAATTGGGAAAAATTAAATAAATCACATATTTCTAAGATAACATGATATTTTATATATATGTACTTATAATTCAATTTTATATGGTTCAGGATCACCCGTAAACAACACGAGAAGATTAATCATAAGATCCCATGTTTGTACGCAACACGTCATTTGACAACACCGGTACTTTATGTACGCAACACGTCATTTGACAACACCGGTACCGTGGGTCAAGATTAATCTTGACCAATACATATACGATGGGGTTTTATTTATTTCGTTGGGGGTTTTATTTATTTCATTGCGGGTATATTAAACATCTAAAAATGAACCATTAAAATTGAATTACTAACAACGAGCTGCTAACTACGGACTAAGGAATTATTCAAAGTATTAAAAGTATAACAAGTATATATATGTGACGTTTGTTTAAAAAGAAAAGGTATTGATATATTATATATGGATAGGTTCGTGATATCAACCGGAGACCAAGTCAAATTATATATATCTTCAAGACGAAAGTGAGTATATAGTCCCATTTTTAAACTCTAAATATTTCGGGATGAGAATACATGTATTTTATGTTTTACGTTATGGACACAAGTAACTGAAAAATATATTCTACGTTGAGTTGTACCACTGGCATACTTCCCTGTAGCTTGGTAACTAATATTTACATCGGTATTGTAAACGCGAATCCTGTTGATAGATCTATCGGGCCTGACAACCCCAACCGGACTGGACGACCAGTATTCAACGGTTGCACAGTACTTCGTTTCGTGACTACATTTGGTACAGTGTAGTAAGATTTCATATTAAAGGGAATATGCGACGTGATTAATTGTTAAGTATGGTTACCAAGTGCTCAACCACTTAGAATATTTTTATTAAAATGTTTATATATGAAATCTTGTGGTCTATATTTATATCGCTGTCGACATTAAACCTATATCTCACCAACTTTATGTTGACATTTTAAAGCATGTTATTCTCAGGTATGAATTAAGTCTTCCGCTGTGCATTATCTCGTACTAAGGATACTACTTGAGGCCATTAAGGACTTATATCATAAGGCGTTGCATTCGAGTCATAGAAGTTCATAGAGACTATTATTAAGTAAATGGCGGTTTAGGTCATTTGAATATTATGAAATGTCAGGCGAATATGTCAATTATGGATGTAACTATAGATTGCCTTTTAAGAATAAATGCAACGTTTGTAAGATGTATCATATAGAGGGCAAGTACCTCGCAATGTTATCAACTATTGTAATTCGTTTGTAATCAATATGGACAACGTCCGGATGATTAGTTTCGGATCCTTTCAGTTGGTATCAGAGCGTTGGTCTTAGCGAACCAGGCCTTGCATTAGTGTGTCTAACTAGTAGTTGTTAGGATACATTAAGTGAGTCTGGACTTTGACCGTGTCTTCCTGTCAAAAGTTTTGCTTATCAATCCTAGTCGAAAATCATCTGCTTATCATTCTTAGGGAACTGCCTGCTTATCATTCTTAAGTCTAGACACGTCTTACTGCATTTAGTGCATCGATAGTGTATAGACAAAATTCATATCCTAGCGTATCTGTTACGATAGACATTGCCTGACGTATTTCAAAGATTCTCCGTAATTCATGGGATTTTGATATTATATATACATATGTAAATTAGGTATTGAAGAGTACCAAACCCAACTCCTATAATCTATTCCAAACCAAAAATTCATTTCTCCGACCATACAAGATGGATTCTTCATCCAGCTCAAATTCCTCCGACTTCGATAGCTTCGCCGATATGGATTTCCATTCGAGCTCCGAGAACAGCGTTACCGAAATGGATCAACCAATTTCCCATCATCTATTCTGGATGAATTGGGGATGGGTTCGTAATATACTAAATTTCTGGAGGCAAGAAGAAGGTGATCCATTCCATCCACCAAATTGTCCTCTTAACGATGAACCTGAAGCACTTACCGGCGAACCTATTCGAAACACCATTTTCTCGCTCATTTCTAGAGTATCTCGTCATGATTACATACTATCCCATATTTCAAATCTTGTTCATTCGCTCGTTCCAACCGTCAATCATCCCGGTATAATAGAAGAAGTCAACGAACTCCGTGCTCGGGTAGTGGTTTTGGAGAATATGGTGCGAAGGTTACAAACACCAACAGCAGCACCAGCAGCATAATCCGTACTACCATCGTCAACGCCGACAGTACCTTTATCACCCCAATCACAACCGCGCCTTAAATCTCAACATCACAATCTGTATCTCGAATATCAACATCACACGACTCAATATCTGTACTTCGAGTATGATCTTCGTTCTATATATCGTTCTACATCGATTATCTTCGCTTTACGTATCGTATGACGATTATGTAATTTCTAAAGTCTTAGAGATTATGTAATCTAGAATTAACGATAAATCAAATGAGTTTAATATCATATTGACTCATTAAATCTATGATTATCTCTGAAGAAAATATATATGCAAGTATATTTTCATAAAGATAGTAATTAAAAATTCCTTCGTACAAACTATTAATGATGAAAATATTTTAACGGGTGGGTAGTACCCGAGGAATATTTAGAATTCACATTAATAAGTTATATTGTACATTCTTGAATCTGATTCAACGGTTATCTATTATCTTACTTACAACCACCGATATTCGTATCCGCTCACCCCAGAATAACCATTTTCAATCAAATTTCATATTCGGATTTTGACCTACCAGAATCCAACAAGTGGCATAAAGAAGAAAACATTGGACAAAATAAAAAAAAAATTGTTAGAAACACACGATTTAACTAATTAAAAATCTATTACGGATTCCACGCTAACTGTTCCGGCTAACTCTGGACAATTAAAATGAATTAAAATGTTGATTGTAACATATGAAGCTAAACAATTCTTCAAGCTTGCCACTTGATGTTATCTTAAACCTCATTCGTAACTTGACGATTACAATTCGCATTCAAATCCTTTCATGATTCCTGAAAACACCTCGACCGAGAAGTTGAACCCGACGCACCTCGCCTACGAAATGAAGATTTATACATACAGTTATACACCTGAAGAACTCTCGAACCCAAATTCATAATTTAACACATAACGTATTGAATCCTTTGCCATTTATTAGCAAGAACAACCCTACAATTCCTTTTCAAGAAGCTAATTTTGTCACAGCTCCACTTCGACTTTTCAGTGAGATTATTCCTATTATAATCATGATATTTATACCTTGTCCTTTCGCCGTCATTACCGGAAAACCTTTTATATCCCTCGACAACATCAACAGGTGCACCAGCAGATCGTTATCCTTTTGGCGAAATCAACAATCAGTATTTTGAAAATCTCGCGGAACTTCTTCCATCATATCTATAATGTCTATCCCTAAGAATTTCATAATCTGAACGTGAAGTTTCTGAAAAACACCCGGGACTATGAAATAGTTCTTGAAATGCTAACGAAGCAGCAAAAACTGTAAACGACTTTAACGGTCAAAAGTTTGATGACAAAGAATAGTAAGGTGGTAAAGCTGAAAAAAAAAAGTTTGGAACTAGAAAACGGATGAAGCAAAGTATGAAAGAGGCTGTGGATAAATCACAGGGACTGAACCTGCTCTCAAAGAATACAAACGATTCCGTACCTGCTGAAACCGTCAGTAAGAACCCTACTCTTTATTCAAAACCTTGCCCGGATGATATTTTTCATCATCATCTTATCTTAGATATTATAAGATATCTTCATATCATTCGTTATACATATTTTTCATATTTCTGGAGATATTTTTACAACTATTCCTATCTGCGATCATTTATCTCTCCGTAACATCTGCGTTACAATATAAAAGAAACTGTGTTAATTTCTAAATTCTGAAACCTCCGAGATTAAAATATAAATGATTTGAAGTAGTGTTGGGAACTGATGCATGAATTAGTATAATATAATGAAACTTGATCAACTTCATTATATTACAGTAAGTCATGTTAAGTTTCTAATGGAATGTGATGATTCACAGTACCGTCATTATGTGCCATGTTACACGGCTCCTACATTCTATCAAGTCTCCAAACATATTAGAACGTATCACCTTGATAGTTCTATTTTTTCGGAATATTCGAGTAATTTAACGAATCAAGATCGTGCCATTACAATTTCATTCTAAAACCAATAGCTAGGTTCATTCCAAATTTCCTACCTACGAATTTCGGACCATTGTTCGCTTGGCTCGAGGACGGGAAGAAGAAACGAAGGGACAAAACCTCAGAATAGAAATAGGAACATAAACCACAGCAAATAAGAGAGAGCATTAACTGTGGATGACAATGATTTTAAGGGACGGGAGTAGGAACATCGAAATATAAGGGAAGGTATAAAACCTAACAACAACCCCGAAACTACAAACCGTGCATATCAATACGTATTGCAACGTAAAGGCACGGGAGAATTAAAAACATTATAATTCCAAGGAAAGGATAAAAGAGAATATATTCTTCTGGTGATAGATGAAAAAGAAGAATGAAAGATATGAAAGTTAGAAATATAACAAGGATTAGAATGGGATGGAGCATATTAGCGAATGTCTTAAAGTAGGAACTAAAGAGAAAGAATAGAAGATGTGGGAAGAAAGAAAGGGAAGGAGGTAAATTTATAGTGAAATATTCGACAAAGAAATCAAAACAGATTGCCGCGTTAAATCAAAGAAGATCCTGATCGCCGCAAAACTAAATCTTATTACATAAGATTTTCTTTAAAACCCTTAAATCCCGGAAATCGATCATAATCACGTCATCGGTTACAACAATTCTATATTTACTCATTTCACTCTTTTGTGATAGCTTCGCTCGTGCGTCTCACATAACCGAATCGTTTTATCTAAATCTTTCAATAATGATAAAATTTCATTATTACCTCATATTCGTCATGAAAATATTCCTATTGTTATTTATGACAACCTCTACCAAATTTCGAGGACGAAATTTCTTTAACGGGTGGGTACTGTAACGACCCAGAAATTTCCGACCAAATTTAAACTCTAATCTCTATATGGTTCCGACACGATAAGCAAAAACCCTAAAGTTGACCCGCACTTTTTCGATCGTTCTATACTTATAAGATTAATATTTACATAAATTAAACCTTACCAACATGATAAGCAATCCAAATTGTTGAGACTTATGTTTTCGAAAAGAGTTTTACACAACGTTTGACCGTCTAGTTTGACCGATGATATCACGAACTATACAATATATGATAATTATACGTTTGTGTATATATATGTATATATACATATTTAACATGATCTAAGAATGTTTTAATATCTCATTTTGTATTAATAACAATAAGTTATAAGTATATTTTGAAACTACTAACTTAAGTTTTCAAAACGATAACCATACGTAACGTTATTTGACTTAAATACTTATGACCTATAATGTTTATACATATATCGTATAAGTAATGTATTTAATCACTTTTAAAGACTTAAATACATAAAACAATATAAGTATATTTACAAAAGATAGCTATATTTGAATCCTCGTTCCATTTTCTCAAAGATTTCTATACGTATACCTAGGGTATATGTACCCGTATCATACGCAGTTTCTAGATGTATTTACTATTGGTATATACCAATAAAAATCTGCTCCTTAGCAGCCTTAAATGATTAAGAAACATGTGGAACCAACCATTTGTCAAGTAGCATGAATTATTTAGCAAGAAAACAAAGTTAGGTATCTTTTTTTTCCTTTATAACCTAAAAACGTTTTTATGCATGCACACCATTTCTTCACCCCATTTTCTCATACTTACACTTCCATTTCTCTCTCAAAATACTCTTAACTTCATACTTGATCATCTCCAAGCATTTTCCCCATCATTTAGCTTCAAAAACCTTACTTAAACACCATAAGAAAACCATACAAAAACACTTCAAGAAATCCTTCCAAGAACACAAACTTACTTCCAATCTTTCATCCATTTCCATCACCCTTTTGGTTCTAGCTTTTTACTCCTCTTTTACAGCAACCTTGTCCAAGGAACTTGAGGTAGTATCTATGTTCATAAACTTATTCGATTCATATATATATAGCTATCATATTTTGTGGTATACAATTTTAACAACAAGAACATAGTTTGAAAGTTTTCAAACTTGTTTGCAAACTAAATAGATCCTTCTAACTTAACTTTTAAAATTCTTCAAGACCTGTAATATAACTTAAATATATGCTAACTTAACAAGGTATAACTTGGTTTTTCAAAGAATATCTTAAAAACTGTTTTTACGACGTCGGAGTGTAACCGGGGACTGTTTTGGGTTGGATAATTAAAAACTATCTTAAACTTTGAATTGGAGGTTTATGTTCTGGAAAAATGATTTTTACTATAAATATGTTAACACATAAAAATTTCATGATTTAATTCATAGTATAAGTATTTTTAGAAAAATGGTCATTAAGTGTTATTTTTTTTGTAACAAAAATGTTTAACTTCATAAGTTTCACTAAAGTTTCACCTATGCCGTGTGATTTTGAATACAAACCAAGGTATTTTCAGTTCATAGTCTTAAAGAGGGACTCGATCCAAGGAGATGGCAAGTTGAATCAATGAAAACGGATTTGTAACGAAGAAACTATGACCGAAACAAAATTGGTTATCCTAGACTTGTTTAACTTCGGGATTAATTGGGAAAAATTAAATAAATCACATATTTCTAAGATAACATGATATTTTATATATATGTACTTATAATTCAATTTTATATGGTTCAGGATCACCCGTAAACAACACGAGAAGATTAATCATAAGATCCCATGTTTGTACGCAACACGTCATTTGACAACACCGGTACTTTATGTACGCAACACGTCATTTGACAACACCGGTACCGTGGGTCAAGATTAATCTTGACCAATACATATACGATGGGGTTTTATTTATTTCATTGGGGGTTTTATTTATTTCATTGCGGGTATATTAAACATCTAAAAATGAACCATTAAAATTGAATTACTAACAACGAGCTGCTAACTACGGACTAAGGAATTATTCAAAGTATTAAAAGTATAACAAGTATATATATGTGACGTTTGTTTAAAAAGAAAAGGTATTGATATATTATATATGGATAGGTTCGTGATATCAACCGGAGACCAAGTCAAATTATATATATCTTCAAGACGAAAGTGAGTATATAGTCCCATTTTTAAACTCTAAATATTTCGGGATGAGAATACATGTATTTTATGTTTTACGTTATGGACACAAGTAACTGAAAAATATATTCTACGTTGAGTTGTACCACTGGCATACTTCCCTGTAGCTTGGTAACTAATATTTACATCGGTATTGTAAACGCGAATCCTGTTGATAGATCTATCGGGCCTGACAACCCCAACCGGACTGGACGACCAGTATTCAACGGTTGCACAGTACTTCGTTTCGTGACTACATTTGGTACAGTGTAGTAAGATTTCATATTAAAGGGAATATGCGACGTGATTAATTGTTAAGTATGGTTACCAAGTGCTCAACCACTTAGAATATTTTTATTAAAATGTTTATATATGAAATCTTGTGGTCTATATTTATATCGCTGTCGACATTAAACCTATATCTCACCAACTTTATGTTGACATTTTAAAGCATGTTATTCTCAGGTATGAATTAAGTCTTCCGCTGTGCATTATCTCGTACTAAGGATACTACTTGAGGCCATTAAGGACTTATATCATAAGGCGTTGCATTCGAGTCATTGAAGTTCATAGAGACTATTATTAAGTAAATGGCGGTTTAGGTCATTTGAATATTATGAAATGTCAGGCGAATATGTCAATTATGGATGTAACTATAGATTGCCTTTTAAGAATAAATGCAACGTTTGTAAGATGTATCATATAGAGGGCAAGTACCTCGCAATGTTATCAACTATTGTAATTCGTTTGTAATCAATATGGACAACGTCCGGATGATTAGTTTCGGATCCTTTCATAGGGCTGGTTACCTACTGTGACCGTTGCCTTGAGTTTTCTTATAGGTTTTTTGGTGGAGCTCGTGAACCCGGAGATGACAGCGTTGGACTGTCTCATTTTCCTACCGACACATTTCAGAAGTTGGGAAAGGCAATGGGCATACAAGACATCAACCTCACTCCCGGTGTCGGCGTACATTTCTCGGACTCAAAGGCCATCTATCAAGCCGTCAATCACCATAGGCTCTTCCCGAGCATAGCGTGCCGGTAGCTTTGGGAATGTGATTGTGATGTCTCTTCAGGAGTTGAGCTCATCTCTTTCAACACTGATCATGTTAATTACAACCTTGTCTTTTTCTTTCTCACTCTTCTTGCCGTCTTCCTTCTACCAGCTGAATGTCTTGTTTGGATCAGCTTTTTTGAACTTCCTGCAATGTAGCAGGTGATTGAGTTCACCGGCCTTTATTTTTGCAATTATCTCTCGCATTAACGCTTTGCATTCGTCGGTGTCATGACCGTTATCCTCGTGGAACTCATAGTATTTGTCGGATTTTTGACCGTCCCATTTTTCTAGCAGTGCCGGAGGAGTGAATTTGGCTTTCCCCAGATCTGTTAGCAATATCTCTCTTCTGGTTTTGGTCAAGCTGTCAAGTAGAGATCCCTTATCGTATGGTCTTCGGTTGCTTTTGTCATGCCTATGACCGTCATGGCTTTTTCCGTGACTGTTATGACTTATATGGTGACTGTCACTGCGTTGGCTTTCATCATGACGGTGCCTGCTATCACTTCTTGTTTCATTGTCTCGCTTCTTCTCATCTCGGTGGTACCCGTCTTGCCCCTCTCACCTAGAATGTTGATACTGCCTTGCTACTATCACGGCATCCGCGAATGTACTCGGGATGTTCCATCAGAGTTCAGCAACAAGAGACGGGTGTGCTTCTTTGTCTAGGCACGTTATGAATCCGAAAATCTGTTGTGTTTCCGGGAGCCCTGGGATTTTTTGGCATTCCAGCATGTACCTTGTAATGAAACTTTCAACTTTCTCCCCTCGGTACATTGGTATCTCGTGTGCATACAAGTGTGTAAACGTGTACCGGCGGAGATTTTGATATTGCATGAGAAACTTCTCCCGTAGTTCTGCGAAGCATGTGATACCGTTTGGTGGCAGTTTAGCGAACCACTCTAGCAGCAGACTGTAGGATAGTCAGAAAGAGATGGCACGCAACCTCATCACCCCAATGTTGGGTTTTCATGGAACCTTTAAAGATTTGCAGGAAATCATCGGGGTCAGTAGTGCCATTGTACACCCCCAAAGTGACCGGTATGACGATGTTGTAGGGCAGAATGCAGCTGCCTATTCTTTCACAAAACTTCTGACTAGTAGCCGACATCTCAACCGGCCGCTTTGCTTTATTGCCGATGATTAGAGCAAACAGATTCTTGAGTGCAGTGCCCTGGACAGCAGGTTGTGACAGAGAATGCTTGTATGATGGCGGTTCAGCCTGCATGAGGAGCTCTGTGAGCCATGCATTGGCGGCGGCCTTGGCAGCCCCTTCACTTCCTGAACCGATGTGTGGCAAAGGGTTAGCCTTCAGAATATCAGAGTCTTGTTGTTGTTGCCTTCCTGCGATATTAGTGCTATCGCCTAACATGGTCTTCAATTTCTCGATTACTTGTTTTTTAATGTCAGCTGAGATCATCTTGGTAATTATCTCGGCATCATCATGAGATGATCCGATCCCACTCGAACCACCGGTCTTCAAACCGGAGATGCCCGTGTTTAGTCTTTTCCCGTCAGCTGGTGACTTCTTCCTTTTATCTTCATCGCCAATGGAAACATTCATTTCGTTATCTAAAGTGTCACCGGAGTGAATGTCAGCGATGGATTGTTTCTGTGGTTGTGGGGTTCCACCGTTGGTGAACTTTATGTGTTCAAAGTGTGTGGAACGATATCGGATGTTCCTTTTTTGTTTGCCGTTTCATTGCCTGGTTTTGCTGTATTGTTCGTACCTTTAGGTGGCGCCATTTGATCAAACCAAAATCGTTTAGTATATGGTAGATTTCAGGTTTGAGTGCTTGATTTAGAGAAGAGAATGGATCGAATGTTTTAACTCCAATAATTGTGCAAACCCCGACTTGAAATCTGGATTTCAAGGGCGTAAAAAATCGATTAGATTAACCTTATTCGATCGGAATCGAATAAGTTAATATCTTAAGGTGAGGATTAATTCTGATAACGACCGCGTTAGTGATCGGAATCGTATTAACGATTGGAGAGATGCAACTGTAATTAATTTGGGCAGAGTAACATTAATGCATCCAGTGTTGGTGGTTAAATGGTCTTGAATGCGTATTTATAGGTGATACGAGGGAATGATGACGTGTCACATGTCCCTTTCATGGTTGTAACAAAATTTGCCAATCCCGAGGGGTGACGTGGCACCTGTCCATTTCATGGGAATAATCGAGCAGATCCTAACAAACTTTCCTAGATTCATGGGCTGACGTGGCATGTAACTTGTTAGTATGTTTGTTTCGGGATCGAATAATCGTTCCGGGATGAAGTGTCTACTCCAGGACAACGCACTTTCTCCGGGACAACGTGCTTCTCCCAGGATGGTATCCTTTTACCGGGTCGGAATACTAAACTGGGAAGTTGTGATAGTTCCGGTAGTGTGGTGGTCCCGACTAAGTTATCACGGGTGAACGCCTTAATTAACCGGGAATGTTTTGCTTTGTATTTACTCTAAGTGTTTCTTCACGGTGTCTTGACCAGCTAGATGATGCCGGTAGTGTGCATGCTTATCTGGCTTGGATTTTTATATGGCGTTCCCGGCTAGCCGCTATCCGACGTGGTCCTTCCCGGATGCATACACAAGTAACCTTCTGGTCAGGTTATTGAGATGATGCCGAGAAGACGTCGGGAAGGCATTCTTTTCTGGGACAGGCTACGCCGGGTAAAACCCTAGCCGGGATGCTACTTATTAGTGTCTTTTTTGAGACGGATCATTATACGTATCATCAACATGATTGAAGAAGTTCGACACAACATGTATGAGCATGTCATATCGAACTTGGGGTACTTAATGACGTGTGTATTATTAATACCCACGGGCCATCTTAACGGGCAATGTTAATGAGTCACTCTTGATGTGCTTCCATATTATTTAGTTCTATGGATTGCTAGTATTGAGTTATTTATTATTGGGCTATCCTTAGTGGGATCCTATTAGTGGACTACCCCTAATGGGCTTGACCCACTCCATCATATATAAAGAAGATTAGGAGGATTCTTGAGGCATTCTACACATACACAACACAAGACTTGAGATGGAGAAACTCATTCTCCTCTCATCAATATTCATGGAGGCTCGACAAAGGTCTACCACCACGAAACCTCCCTCTTTACCATCCTCGATGAGAACTATCTCGACGGGTTAACACGGCCACCTGAAGTGTAAAGAGGCGGTTCCCCCACAAGATGCACTCAGGTCAGTTTTTGGCATAATCAATCACCATTTAAATTAAGAAAATAAATGCTAGAAGCACACTTCATAATTAGTGTCGTAAAAAACGGTCGAGATGGCCGTCGCAACGGATATACTAATGTACCGTCATAACGGATTCAAAATGGGTGAAAAACTATCAACGATTAAACTACAATCAACAACGGTAAAAAAAATGGTCCACTACGGTAAAAAAACAGTTATCAACAGAAATTAAATGGTCAAGACGAGGCTGAGACAGAGTCGAGACAGATGTTGACTAATGTTGACCTTTTATATGTATTTTGGACACATAAACATTTCAAATATAAATATTCAAATTAAAGGCAACGTTGGCCAAACATAATATATTTGTCTTTAATTTATAATATTAATGTTTGAAATATTTATATAATTAGTCAACGTTGGTCAACATCCTTCTTGACCCCGTCTTAACCGTTACGACGCTCCAAGGTCCCAATCTTGTCTTGCATCTTTTTCAACCTTGTTCATAGTTCATTTAATCACTTATTAAGGTGCATTTGATTACTTTGTAATGGCTCAGTGCGTTGAATGCTTATTCATTTCGTATTCAATGCGTTTGTTTCCAACATATAAATGATATATGGTGTTGGTGGTTAATAATTTAGTGTTGAACTATTTATAGCTAAAGTACTCTCTTAACCATTAGACATATAAATTTTATTTAATATTCCTTTTAAATTATAATAAAAACACTTATTAAACAACTACATTAATTTTTATTGATGTAAGAGGTTAGTAATGTATCATTCATACTGTTCATTTTAAATGATTATCAATCGGGTTATTGTTATAAGAGACAACTTCTTTCATAACTTTTTAAATTATTTATATTATAATCATTCAGCGCTAAATCATTCAGTTTTATTAAAGTTATTTACCTAACATCATATTCTGCGCTGAAAATGAAATAGGATATGGGTATGGGATCAATTTGCCACTTGCACAAATGGATTGCTATGGAATATATTTAAGTTTATATCATCTAAGTTACTAAAATATATCCCATTCGTCTCATATTATTTAGTTTTTTCCGACTATCACAAATCAATTATCAACTTTCAAAAATAAGTAGAAATAATATAGTAAAACTTTTTTTATATTTATTGTTTTGTGTATCTAAAATAAAAAAAATAAATAAAAAGTAAAGGGTAACACTCAAAATGTTAATAAAAAGTACATATAACAGTCATTTTTTTTTATGTGTGTGATTTTTCTCCAGAAACACTAAATATGTGACAGAGACAGTAGTTTACATAATGATGAGAGTATAAATAAATCTATTTGATAAATTAATACTTAACTCGTCTCATAGTTATTTATTGTTCTTTATTATTTTGAGTCATTACAAAGTAAATGTGCACTTTCATAAATAGATATCCTTGTTTTATGTAAAAAAAAAAAAAAATAGATACAAGTAAGAGATAAAACTAAAAATCTAATAAAGATACATGTGATAGTCATTTTTTTTTTAAATTGTGTTATTTTAATGGGGAACAATAAATATGAAACGATAGGAGTAATTAATTAATAAATTAAATTAAAATACTAGAAATAGAAATGGAAAAAAAAACTCCGTATATTGGAATCTCGACAGAATAAGTCAATAAGTTGGTTTTAATTCGACAAGTAAAGCATATAAAATAATCCATCTTTTCATGGATTTCCCTGTCTATTCAAAACATTTCACATTATTGCCATGTGCTTAATTAAATTCTTTTCTAAACCCAAAAGTGTTTAAAATTAGTGTCGTGGTCCGCGCGGTGCCGCGGGAATGGTAACTATTCTCGGCGTGTTACTTCAGGTTGTTGCGTGCAATTAAAATAACCAAAATGTAAAATAAACATTAATCCAACTTACCAACTCTATGTAATATTCAAGATTAATACTAACTTATTATTAGTCTAAACTTATGACCAAACTTCTAACCATACCCTGTTGTTGACTGCTACTGCTACTGCTATTCCTACTGCTACAACCTCCTGCTTGCTTGGTTGTTGCTTGTTGCTTTTTAAGCTGCTTGCTTCTTTTCTGCTCTCTGTTATTCTTCTGCTAATCATTTTATTGATGTTCTGTTGGTCTTTATGTTAATCTTTTGCTGTTGTTTATTCTACTTCGTGCTACTAATTCCTGCCTTTTGTGTAACAAAAAACATGTTATCGTTGTAAATAAAACCTATTAATGTAAGACCCGTTTATTCGTACGACTTATATATGTATACATATACGTACCTAAATGTATATTATGGATTCGTCGTATTGTAAATATATATATATATATATATATATATATATATACACACACACACACACACACATATAGTGTATATATACATGGAGTACATGCGACGTATAAATAATACATGTAAATGTATGTATATATATATATATATATATATATATATATATATATATATATATATATATATATATATATATATATATATATAGCGTACGATAGGTAGACAAAACGTGTATGTACGTGGATTGTTCGAGGCATGGTTGAGTGTTTTAATGCGCATGTACATTGCATAAATGAAGAGAACGAAGCGTGTACATGTGCAATTGTTCGAGGACGCGAAAACTGATCAAAATGTGTTGCAGGTCGCGACGTGGAGCCATGTGGTCGCGGTGCGACAATGCGAGGGTTTCAGGATCAGATGCCAACTAATCGACCCATCAGACGTTTTTAGGGGCATTTTGGTCTTTTCACGTCATGTCCAGATCCCAACTATTCAACCTCAGCCACTTATTCATTTATTCATTTTTCTCTTCTCTTTTCTCTACCATTTTCTCTCAAAACTCCAAAACCCCATTTGATTCAAAGTGAGATTTGGAAAGGAATAAATGGGATTCGATCTTTGGAGCAAGAAGAAACGTTGTTCTCCTCATTCTTAGCTTCGATTTGATACTAGTGGTAAGTCTTCTATCCGAAATTCGTTCTTAAGATTCATGTTCATATTTAGGGGTTTTTTATTGTGATTTCATAATGAAACCCCATTAGTTGTTAATGGAAGGTTAACACCAAGATTCGGGTTTATAAGTGATGAAGGCAGGTTTTGGGTTTGGTGTGCAAGTTTAAACATGTGAGACATGCAAAGAATGAATAATCACTAGTATTAGTGATTATTGAAGTAATGGAAACCATTTGTGTACATTTGGTTGACTAATTTTGAATAGAGTCAAAATTAGAGTTTGTTGGTGATTTTGGTTCGATTGACGTTTGTGTAAGGTTTATAAACTTAAAATGAGTTAAGTGAAAGTATAAACTTGAGTTAATGGCGTTTGAAGTCAAAACTAGCAAATGGTGAGATGTTGACTTTTAAGGGTCAAAATGGGTTTTCGAGCGAAACTCGAGTTAAAATGCGTTCGAGTGCTAAAGTTGGTACATTTAGGTATTTTGAGTACGCGGGAATTGGTCTTGTTGGTTTCGGACCTTCGAGTAGCGTTAAAAGTGCAAAAGGGTGTGATTTGCACTTTTTGTTCATTTGGGCGGGTTGAGAGTCCAAATGAGTTTGTATTGATGATTATATGACAATTGGAATAGGTACGTTCCATTGAGAAGTTGCTGGTTTGGATTGCACTTCATTGAGGCGTTTAAGGTGAGTGTAAATTTACTATACGTGTATGTATGTGTAAAATGGGTGTGTGTGTAGAGTGGCCCTTGCTCGGGTTTACTCTATGTTTGTGTGGGAGAATGGACCCCTCTTGTGCTTCGGGTCCATGTGATACGCTTATGCATTTTGGGTTACTACCCTTGATGTTGTGATTGGCTAGCATATTGAATAAACCCTTTGGCGATTGGTTTTGCTAACATTTGTCGTGGAGATGATTCTGGTAGTGAATCACGTGATGTTCGGATTCACTAATGCGCGTGAAGTTCGGCCAACCCTATCGTGATATTTGACTAAGGTATGAGTCGCGTGATGTTCAGATTCATAAAGGCGCGTGAAGTTCGACCATCCTTAATAGTAAAGTTGTTTGAAGGTGGTGAGTCGCGTGAAGTTCGGATTCACTAAGGCGCGTGAAGTTCGACCATCCTTCATGTGGTTAGGTTAAGGGGTTAACCTTATTGATGTTGTTGATCATATTTATCGTATATGCGTATATACTTATTGTTGTGTTGTAGCTAATCTTGTGGCGTTAGCTTGGTGATTACGTAGCATGTAGCTACTTTGTGTATGTGCTCTTTTGTAGCTTGTTTACCATGCGGAGGTGGTATGTGTTTACTTTTTGTGCTTGGTGATGCGTAGTCATTTTATGAATATGTATGTGTATAGTACCTTTACATTCACTAAGCATTAGCTTACCCTCTCGTTGTCGATATTTTTTTTATAGGTTCGCGTGATAGAGGCTCGGGTAAGCGTGGGAATTAGAGATTTTGGCTAGGTTGCTTTAGAGGATCTTGCTTTTTGTAGTGACCCGAACTTTTCCATGTTTATATATATTAAATGAAATTGTTATCTACATGATTAAATGTTTCCAACATGTTAAGCACTCAAACTTGTTAAGATTTGATTAAATGAAATAAGTTTCATATAGACAATTGATCACCCAAGTTGACCGGCGATTCACGAACGTTACAAAATTGTAAAAACTACATGTTGTGGTATATATATAGACATATATATATGGTTGACATAAGATTATGATGAGTAAGTATCTCACTAAGTATATTAACAATGTGTGATATACATAAGAAATGAGATTACTAAGTTAAGAAACTCGAAATTATATATATAACGATTATCGTTATGATAACGTCTACTAAATACATATGTATCATATTAAGATATTGATACACTATATTTAACATGATAAAATGATATTTAAAAATATCATTAAGTGTGTTAACAATGAACTACATATGTAAAAACAAGACTACTAACTCAAGAATTACGAAACGAGACTTATATGTAACGATTATCGTTGTAACGACATTTAAATGTATATATATCATATTAAGATATATTAATATATCATAATATCATGATAATATAATAATTTAACATCTCATTAGATATAATAAACATTGGGTTAACAACATTTAACAAGATCGTTAACTTAAAGGTTTCAAATCAACATTTACATGTAACGACTAACGATGACTTAACGACTCAGTTAAAATGTATATAAATGTAGTGTTTTAATATGTATTCATACACTTTTGAAATACTTCAAGACACATATCAAAGTACTTCTACTTAACAAAAATGTTTACAATTACATCCTCGTTCAGTTTCATCAACAATTCTACTCGTATGCACCCGTATTCGTACTCGTAAAATACACAGCTTTTAGATGTATGTACTATTGGTATATACACTCCAATGATCAGCTCTTAGCAGCCCATGTGAGTCACCTAACACATGTGGGAACCATCATTTGGCAACTACCATGAAATATCTCATAAAATTACAAAAATATGAGTAATCATTCATGACTTATTTACATGAAAACAAAATTACACATCCTTTATATCTAATCCATATACCAATGACCAAAAACACCTACAAACACTTTCATTCTTCAATTTTATTCATCTAAGTGATCTCTCTCAAGTTCTATCTTCAAGTTCTAAGTGTTCTTCATAAATTCTATAAGTTCTAGTTTCATAAAATCAAGAATACTTCCAAGTTTGCTAGCGTACTTCCAATCTTGTAAAGTGATCATCCAACTTCAAGAAATCTTTCTTATTTACAGTAAGATATCTTTCTAATACAAGGTAATACTCATATTCAAACTTTGATTCAATTTATATAACTATAACAATCTTATTTCGAGTGGAAATCTTACTTGAACTTGTTTTCGTGTCATGATTCTGCTTCAAGAACTTTCAAGCCTTCCAAGGATCCTTTGAAGCTAGATCCATTTTTCTCATTTCCAGTAGTTTTATCCAGAAAACTTGAGGTAGTAATGATGTTCATAACATCATTCGATTCATACATATAAAGCTATCTTATTCGAAGGTTTAAACTTGAAATCACTAGAACATAGTTTAGTTAATTCTAAACTTGTTCGCAAACAAAAGTTAATCCTTCTAACTTGACTTTTAAAATCAACTAAATACATTTTCTATATCTATATGATATGCTAACTTAATGATTTAAAACCGGAAAACACGAAAAACACCGTAAAACCGGATATACGCCGTTGTAGTAACACCGCGGACTGTTTTGGGTTAGTTAATTAAAAACTATGATAAACTTTGATTTAAAAGTTGTTCTTATGGGAAAATGATTTTTCTTATGAACATGAAACTATATCCAAAAATCATGGTTAAACTCAAAGTGGAAGTATGTTTTTCAAAATAGTCATCTAGACGTCGTTCTTTCGACTGAAATGACTACCTTTAAAAAAATGACTTGTAACCTGTAATTCCGACTATAAACTTATAATTTTTCGGTATAGATTCATAAACTTAAGTTCAATATGAAACCATAGCAATTGGATTCACTCAAAACGGATTTAAAATGAAGAAGTTATGGGTAAAACAAGATTGGATATTTTTTGATTATTTTAGCTACGGGAAATGTTTAACAAATCTATACAAATCATATCCTAGCTAACTTATATTGTATTATACATGTATTCTAATATATTATGTAATCTTGGGATACCATAGACACGTATGCAAATGTTTTGACATATCATATCGACCCATGTATATATATTATTTGGAACAACCATAGACACTCTATATGCAGTAATGTTAGAGTTAGCTATACATGGTTGAGGTTGATTCCAAAAATATATATACTTTGAGTTGAGATCTAGCCTGAGACATGTATACACTAGGTCATGGATTGATTCAAGATAATATATATCGATTTATTTCTGTACATCTAACTGTGGACAACCAGTTGTAGGTTACTAACTAGGACAGCTGACTTAATACACTCAAATCTTTAAAACATAATAAAAATGGTTGTAATTATATTTTGATCATACTTTGATATATATGTACATATTTGTATAGGTTCGTGAATCGATCCGTGACCAAGTCTTATTTCCGAGGAAGGAAATATCTGTGAAAGTGAGTTATAGTCCCACTTTTAAAATCTAATATTTTTGGGATGAGAATACATGTAGGTTTTATAAATGATTTTCAAAATAGACACAAGTACGTGAAACTACATTCTATGGTTGAATTATCGAAATTGAATATGCCCCTTTTTATTAAGTCTGGTAATATAAGAATTAGGGAATAGACACCCTAATTGACGCGAATCCTAAAGATAGATCTATTGGGCCTAACAAACCCCATCCAAAGTACCGGATGCTTAGTACTTCGAAATTTATATCATATCCGAAGGGTGTCCCGGAATGATGGGGATATTCTTATATATGCACCTTGTTAATGTCGGTTAACAGGTGTTCACCTTATGAATGATTTTTATCTCTATGTATGGGATGTGTATTGAAATATGAAATCTTGTGGTCTATTGTTACTATTTGATATATATAGGTTAAACCTATAACTCACCAACATTTTTGTTGATGTTTAAAGCATGTCTATTCTCAGGTGAATACTAAGAGCTTCCGCTGTTGCATACTAAAATAAGGACAAGAATTGGAGTCCATGTTTGTATGATATTGTTTAAAAACTGCATTCAAGAAACATATGTCGATGTAATATATTTCTATTGTAAACCATTATGTAATGGTCGTGTGTAAACAGTATATTTTAGATTATCATTATTTGATAATCTACGTAATGTTTTTTTTAAAACCTTTATTGATAAAATAAAGGTTATGGTTGTTTTAAAAATGAATGCAGTCTTTGAAAAACGTCTCATATAGAGGTCAAAACCTCGCAACGAAATCAATTAATATGGAACGTTTATAATCAATATGAACGGGACATTTCAGTTAGTACTCGAGCGTTGGTCTTAGAGAACCAGAAAATTTGCATTAGTGTGTCTTATCGAGTTTGTTAGGATGCATTAGTGAGTCTGGACTTCGACCGTGTTTTCTTTAAAAATGATTGCTTAACATTTTTGTTGGAAACTATATATTATTAATATGTAAATATTATGTGATATATTAATCACTTAACGTGTTTGATATTATGTGATAGACTCAAATCCCATTGATTCACCTAATAATAATGAATAGTCGAATATATTTTGAGAAGATTCACAAATTCCCGAAGAGGAACTGGAAGAGGAGGAACCGGAAGAGGAGGAACCGGAAGAAGAGGAACCAGAAGAGGATGAATCGGAAGAGGAGGAACCAGAAGAAGAAGAGGTTCCGGAGGAAGAAATATTGATACCTATAGTAAATCAATTAAATAAAAGAAAATCCTCAACCAATGGACCAAAGTTAATAATGGTCAATGGTGTTTCCGCTAAGGAAGCAAAATATTGGGAAAATTACCAATTTTCCGATGAATCGGATCCTGATGAGGATTCCGATGATGTTATAGAAATTACCCCGGCCCAATTTAATGAGGCAAAAGAAAATAATAAGGGAAAAGGCATCAAAATAGAGAAATCTGATTCCGACCCCGATGAACTTTATATGTACCGTCAACACCCGCATTTTCAATATCGTGACAATAACCCGGGAACCTCTAAACCACCAGGTTTTTCTAAACCAATGTGGAAAATGATGACTCGTATTAGAGGAACATCATATATCCCTAAAAGATTAGGAAAAAGAACCAAGTACGAAGAAGAAGAAACCAGTGATTCAGATTAGAGGGGTGTGAGCATGTTTTGTAATAAATGTATTGTAGTGTGCTTGTACTTTTATGTTCTATGTAAAAATTGCTTGTATTGTTTGTTATTACGAATCTAATCCTTGTCTATTTTACAGTATAAAAACAAAATGGACGTTAAGGGTAGACAACCGAATATTTTAGAAGACCTACCAGAGGATAGGATTGAGGAAATCTTGTCTAGAGTGGGTCAGAATTCATCAGCACATTTAGTTATGGCGAAATTAACTTGTCAAACATTTGAAAGACTTTCCAGAAATGCCTTAGTTTATAAAAGGCTTTCCTTTGATTGGTGGGGTATATCACATTGGGGAGACTGTAAGTTACGCCGTGTTTTCTTTAAAGCGTTAAATGCGGGGAACCCAAATGCAATTTTACGCTACGGGTTAAGAACCTATTTTGACTCAACATATCCCAACATAGGATTTCGTGAATTAGAAAGAGCTTCTAACATGCAACATAACGAAGCATGTTATGCTTATGGGTTAGTGATGTTCGCTTCTTACCAAAGTGAGAAAAAGAGCATCGGATTGCAACTTTTAAATGAAACCTTCCCACAAGTGACGGATTCGGTAGTTGGGGTGAGAAACAAGGTTTTTAGATTATTACGGGGCTGTTGGACATTACGAAACCCTCGTCCTTTTGATGACATTACAACATGCTGTCTAGCTAATAGTCATAACTGAAATGTCCCGTTCTTATTGATTAAAAACGTTCCATATTAATTGATTTCGTTGCGAGGTTTTGACCTCTATATGAGACGTTTTTCAAAGACTGCATTCATTTTTAAAACAAACCATAACCTTTATTTCATAAATAAAGGTTTAAAAAGCTTTACGTAGATTATCAAATAATGATAATCTAAAATATCCTGTTTACACACGACCATTACATAATGGTTTACAATACAAATATGTTACATCGAAATCAGTTTCTTGAATGCAGTTTTTACACAATATCATACAAACATGGACTCCAAATCTTGTCCTTATCTTAGTATGCAACAGCGGAAGCTCTTAGTATTCACCTGAGAATAAACATGCTTTAAACGTCAACAAAAATGTTGGTGAGTTATAGGTTTAACCTATATATATCAAATCGTAATAATAGACCACAAGATTTCATATTTCAATACACATCCCATACATAGAGATAAAAATCATTCATATGGTGAACACCTGGTAACCGACATTAACAAGATGCATATATAAGAATATCCCCATCATTTCGGGACACCCTTCGGATATGATATAAATTTTGAAGTACTAAAGCATCCGGTACTTTGGATGGGGTTTGTTAGGCCCAATAGATCTATCTTTAGGATTCGCGTCAATTAGGGTGTCTGTTCCCTAATTCTTAGATTACCAGACTTAATAAAAAGGGGTATATTCGATTTCGATAATTCAACCATAGAATGTAGTTTCACGTACTTGTGTCTATTTTTTAAATCATTTATAAAACCTGCATGTATTCTCATCCCAAAAATATCAGATTTTAAAAGTGGGACTATAACTCACTTTCACAGATTTTTACTTCGTCGGGAAGTAAGACTTGGCCACTGGTTGATTCACGAACCTATAACAATATATACATATATATCAAAGGATGTTCAAAATATATTTACAACACTTTTAATATATTTTGATGTTTTAAGTTTATTAAGTCAGCTGTCCTCGTTAGTAACCTACAACTAGTTGTCCACAGTTAGATGTACAGAAATAAATCGATAAATATTATCTTGAATCAATCCTTGACCCAGTGTATACGTATCTCAGTATTGATCACAACTCAAACTATATATATTTTGGAATCAACCTCAACTCTGTATAGCTAACTCCAACATTCACATATAGAGTGTCTATGGTTGTTCCGAAATATATATAGATGTGTCGACATGATAGGTCGAAACATTGTATACGTGTCTATGGTATCTCAAGATTATATAATATACAATAAAAGTTAATTAAGTTATGGTTGGAATAGATTTGTTACCAATTTTCACGTAGCTAAAATGAGAAAAATTATCCAATCTTGTTTTACCCATAACTTCTTCATTTTAAATCCGTTTTGAGTGAATCAAATTGCTATGGTTTCATATTGAACTCTATTTTATGAATCTAAACAGAAAAAGTACAGGTTTATAGTCTGAAAAATAAGTTACAAGTCATTTTTGTAAAGGTAGTCATTTCAGTCGAAAGAACGACGTCTAGATGACCATTTTAGAAAACATACTTCCACTTTGAGTTTAACCATAATTTTTGGATATAGTTTCATGTTCATAAGAAAAAACATTTTCATAGAATAACAACTTTTAAATCAAAGTTTATCATAGTTTTTAATTAACTAACCCAAAACAGCCCGCGGTGTTACTACGACGGCGTAAATCCGGTTTTACGGTGTTTTTCGTGTTTCCAGGTTTTAAATCATTAAGTTAGCATATCATATAGATATAGAACATGTGTTTAGTTGAATTTAAAATTCAAGTTAGAAGGATTAACTTTTATTTGCGAACAAGTTTAGAATTAACTAAACTATGTTCTAGTGATTACAAGTTTAAACCTTTGAATAAGATAGCTTTATATGTATGAATCGAATGATGTTATGAATATCATTACTACCTTAAGTTCCTTGGATAAACATACTAGAAATGAGAAAAATAGATCTAGCTTCAAAGGATCCTTGGATGGCTTGAAAGTTCTTGAAGCAGAATCATGACACGAAAACAATTTCAAGTAACATTTCCACTCGAAATAAGATTGTTATAGTTATAGAAATTGAATTAAAGTTTGAATATGATTATTACCTTGTATTAGAAAGATAACCTATTGTAAGTAACAAAGGTTTCTTGATCTTGGATGATTACTTGGAATGGATTTAGAAAACTTGGAAGTAAACTTGCAATCTTGGAAGTATTCTTGATTTTATGAAACTAGAACTTTTGGAATTTATGAAGAACACTTAGAACTTGAAGATAGAACTTGAGAGAGATCAATTAGATGAAGAAAATTGAAGAATGAAAGTGTTTTTAGGTGTTTTTGGTCGTTGGTGTATGGATTAGATATAAAGGATATGTAATTTTGTTTTCATGTAAATAAGTCATGAATGATTACTCATATTTTTGTAATTTTATGAGATATTTCATGGTAGTTGCCAAATGATGGTTCCCACATGTGTTAGGTGACTCACATGGGCTGCTAAGAGCTGATCATTGGAGTGTATATACCAATAGTACATACATCTAAAAGCTGTGTATTGTACGAGTACGAATACGGGTGCATACGAGTAGAATTATTGATGAAATTGAACGAGGATGTAATTGTAAGCATTTTTGTTAAGTAGAAGTATTTTGATAAGTGTCTTGAAGTCTTTTAAAAGTGTATGAATACATACTAAAACACTACATGTATATACATTTTAACTGAGTCGTTAAGTCATCGTTAGTCGTTACATGTAAATGTTGTTTTGAAACCTTTAGGTTAACGATCTTGTTGAATGTTGTTAACCCATTATTTATTATTACAAATGAGATGTTAAATTGTTATATTATCATGATATTATGATATATAATATATCTTAGTATGATATATATACAGTTAAATGTCGTTACAACGATAATCGTTACATATATGTCTCGTTTCGAAATCATTAAGTTAGTAGTCTTATTTTTACAAATGTATTTCATTGTTAATACAGTTAATAATATATTTACTTATCATTTAACATAATTAACCAAGTGTATCAATATCTTAATATGATTCATATGTACCTAGTAAGACGTTGTTATAACGATAATCGTTATATATATCATTTTCGAGTTTCTTAAATTAATAGTCTCATTTTTATGTATATAACTCATTGTTAAAATACCTAATGAGATAAATACTTATAATAAAATCATGTTAACTATATATATAACCATATATATGTCATCGTATAGTTTTTACAAGTTTTAACGTTCGTGATTCACCGGTCAACTTGGGTGGTCAATTGTCTATATGAAACCTATTTCAATTAATCAAGTCTTAACAAGTTTGATTGCTTAACATGTTGGAAACACTTAATCATGTAAATAACAATCTCATTTAATATATATATAAACATGGAAAAGTTCGGGTCACTACAGTACCTACCCGTTAAATAGATTTCGTCCCGAAATTTTAAGCAGTTGGAGGTGTTGACGTATCTTCTGGAAATAAATGCGGGTATTTCTTCTTCATCTGATCTTCACGCTCCCAGGTGAACTCGGGTCCTCTACGAGCATTCTATCGAACCTTAACAATCGGTATCTTGTTTTGTTTAAGTCTCTTAACCTCACGATCCATTATTTCGACGGGTTCTTCAATGAATTGAAGTTTTTCATTGATTTGGATTTCGTCCAACGAAATAGTGAGATCTTCTTTAGCAAAACATTTCTTCAAATTTGAGACGTGGAAAGTGTTATGTACAGCCGCGAGTTATTGAGGTAGCTCCAGTTGGTAAGCTACTGGTCCGACACGATCTATAATCTTGAATGGTCCAATGTACCTTGGATTTAGTTTCCCCCGTTTACCAAATCGAACAACGCCTTTCCAAGGTGAAACCTTAAGCATGACCATTTCTCAAATTTTAAACTCTATATCTTTTCTTTTAATGTCAGCGTAGCTCTTTTGTCGGCTTTGGGCAGTTTTCAACCGTTGTTGAATTTGGATGATCTTCTCGGTAGTTTCTTGTATTATCTCCGGACCCGTAATCTGTCTATCCCCCACTTCACTCCAAAAAATCGGAGACCTGCACTTTCTACCATAAAGTGCTTCAAACGGCGCCATCTCAATGCTTGAATGGTAGCTGTTGTTGTAGGAAAATTCTGCTAACGGTAGATGTCGATCCCAACTGTTTCTGAAATCAATAACACATGCTCGTAGCATGTCTTCAAGCGTTTGTATCGTCCTTTCGCTCTGCCCATCAGTTTATGGATGATAGGCAGTACTCATGTCTAGACGAGTTCCTAATGCTTGTTGTAATGTCTGCCAGAATCTTGAAATAAATCTGTCATCCCTATCAGAGATAATAGAGATTGGTATTCCATGTCTGGAGATGACTTCCTTCAAATACAGTCGTGCTAACTTCTCCATCTTGTCATCTTCTCTTATTGGCAGGAAGTGTGCTGACTTGGTGAGACGATCAACTATTACCCAAATAGTATCAAAACCACTTGCGGTCCTTGGCAATTTAGTGATGAAATCCATGGTAATGTTTTCCCATTTCCATTCTGGGATTTCGGGTTGTTGAAGTAGACCTGATGGTTTCTGATGCTCAGCTTTGACCTTAGAACACGTCAAACATTCTCCTACGTATTTAGCAACATCGGCTTTCATACCCGGCCACCAAAAATGTTTCTTGAGATCCTTGTACATCTTCCCCATTCCAGGATGTATTGAGTATCTGGTTTTATGAGATTCTCTAAGTATCATTTCTCTCATATCTCCAAATTTTGATACCCAAATCCTTTCAGCCCTATACCGGGTTCCGTCTTCCCGAATATTAAGATGCTTCTCCGATCCTTTGGGTATTTCATCCTTTAAATTTCCCTCTTTTAAAATTCCTTGTTGCGCCTTCTTTATTTGAGTAGTAAGGTTAGTGTGAATCATTATATTCATAGATTTTACTCGAATGGGTTCTCTGTCCTTTCTGCTCAAGGCGTCGGCTACCACATTTACCTTCCCCGGGTGGTAACGAATCTCAAAGTCGTAATCATTCAATAATTCAATCCACCTACGCTGCCTCATATTCAGTTGTTTCTGATTAAATATGTGTTGAAGACTTTTGTGGTCGGTATATATAATACTTTTGACCCCATATAAGTAGTACCTCCAAGTCTTTAATGCAAAAACAACCGCGCCTAATTCCAAATCATGCGTCGTATAATTTTGCTCATGAATCTTCAATTGTCTAGATGCATAAGCAATCACCTTCGTCCGTTGCATTAATACACAACCGAGACCTTGCTTTGATGCGTCACAATAAATCACAAAATTATCATTCCCTTCAGGAAATGACAATATAGGTGCCGTAGTTAGCTTTTTCTTCAATAATTGAAACGCCTTCTCTTGTTCATCCTTCCATTCAAATTTCTTCCCTTTATGCGTTAATGCAGTCAAGGGTTTTGCTATTTTGGAGAAATGTTGGATGAATATTCTGTAGTAACCAGCCAATCCTAAAAATTGACGTATATGCTTAGGAGTTTTTGGGGTTTTCCACTTTTCAACGGTTTTGATCTTTGCCAGGTCTACCTGGATACCTTCTTTGTTCACTATGTGACCGAGGAATTGAACTTCTTCCAACCAAAATGGACACTTTGAAAACTTAGCGTACAGTTCTTCTTTCCTCAATACTTCTAGCACTTTTCTCAAATGTTCTTCGTGCTCTTGATCATTCTTTGAGTAAAGTATGGCCCACACACTCGGTTTATAAGGTCCATGAACACAGCTGGTGCGTTAGTCAATCCAAACGGCATAACCATAAACTCGTAATGACCATAACGCGTCCTAAAAGCAGTTTTTGGAGTATCATCCTACTTTACTCGCATTTGATGATATCCAGAACGTAAATCGATCTTCGAATAAACTGACGAGCCTTGTAGTTGATCAAATAAGTCGTCAATTCTCGGCAGTGGATAACGGTTTTTGATGGTAAGTTTGTTCAACTCTCTGTAGTCAATACACAACCTAAATGTACCATCCTTCTTCTTAACAAACAAAACAGGAGCTCCCCATGGTGATGTGCTTGGTCGAATGAAACCACGTTCTAATAGTTCTTGCAGTAGGCTTTGCAGTTCTTTCATCTCGCTGGGTGCGAGTCTATAAGGAGCACGAGCTATTGGTGCAGCTCCTGGTACAAGATCTATTTGAAATTCAACAGATCGATGTGGAGGTAGTCCCGATAATTATTTCAGAAATACATCGGGAAATTCTTTTGCGACGGGAACATCATTGATGCTCTTTTCTTCAGTTTGTACTTTCTCGACGTGTGCTAGAACAGCATAGCAACCTTTTCTTATTAGTTTTTGTGCCTTCAAATTATTAATAAGATGTAGCTTCATGTTGCCCTTTTCTCCGTAAACCATTAAGGGTTCTCCTTCTTCTCGTACAATGCGAATTGCATTTTTATAACATACGATCTCTGCTTTCACCTTCTTCAGCCAGTCCATGCCAACTATTACATCAAAACTCCCTAACTCTACTAGTATCAAATCAATCTTAAATATTTCACTACCCAGTTTAATTTCTCGATTCCGGCATATATTATCTGCTGAAATTAATTTACCGTTTGCTAATTCGAGTAAAAATTTACTATCCAACGGCGTCAATGCACAACTTAATTTAGCACAAAAATCTCTACTCATATAGCTTCTATCCGCACCCGAATCAAATAAAACGTAAGCAGATTTATTGTTAATAAGAAACGTACCCGTAACAAGCTCCGGGTCTTCCTGTACCTCTGCCGCATTAATATTGAAAACTCTTCCGCGGCCTTGTCCATTCGTGTTCTCCTGGTTCGGGCAATTTCTAATAATGTGGCCCGATTTTCCACATTTATAACAAACTACATTGGCATAACTTGCTTCGACACTACTTGCTCCGCCATTACTCGTTCCGACACCATTTGTTCCTTTCGTTCTGTTAACCCCTGGTCCGTAGACCTCACTCTTCGCCGCGCTATGACCATTTCTTTTACACTTGTTGCAAAATTTGGTGCAGAACCCCGAGTGATACTTTTCACACCTTTGGCATAGCTGCTTCTGATTGTTGTTATTGTTGCGGTTGTTATTGTTGTTGGGATGATTATTGTAGTTGTTGCTGTTGTTGTTGTTGTTGTTGTTGTTGGGCCATTTGTTATAGTTGCGATTGTTGGGATAATTGTTGCGATTATTATTGTAATTACTGTTGTTGTTGTATTGGTGATTCTTATCACTGTTTTCCTCCCACTTTCTTTTGACTTACTTCACATTGGCCTCTTCAGCCGTCTGTTCTTTAATTCTTTCCTCAATCTGGTTCACTAGTTTGTGAGCCATTCTACATGCCTGTTGTATGGAGGCGGGCTCGTGTGAACTTATATCTTCTTGGATTCTTTTCGGTAATCCTTTCACAAACGCGTCGATCTTCTCTTCCTCATCTTCGAACGCTCCCGGACACAATAGGCACAATTCTGTGAATCGTCTTTCGTACGTGGTAATATCAAATCCTTGGGTTCGTAACCCTCTAAGTTCTGTCTTGAGCTTATTGACCTCGGTTCTGGGACGGTACTTCTCGTTCATCAAGTGCTTGAATGCTGACCACGGTTGTGCGTACGGATCATCTTGTCCCACTTGCTCTAGATAGGTATTTCACCATGTTAACGCAGAACCTGTGAAGGTATGCGTAGCGTACTTCACTTTGTCCTCTTCAGTACACTTACTTATGGCAAACACCGATTCGACCTTCTCGGTCCACCGTTTCAATCCGATCGGTCCTTCGGTTCCATCAAATTCCAAAGGTTTGCAGGCAGTGAATTCTTTGTAGGTGCATCCTACACGATTTCCTGTACTGCTAGATCCAAAGTTATTGTTGGTATGTAGCGCAGCCTGTACTGCGGCTATGTTTGAAGCTAGAAAAGTACGGAATTCCTCTTCATTCATATTCACGGTGTGTCGAGTAGTCGGTGCCATTTCCTTCAAAATATTCAAATGGAACAAGTTAATCATACAGAATATTAAGAGTAGTTAATAGTATTTCGTAGCATAATATGAACTCATTTATAAAAGCTTTTTCTTCATATTAGCGTTTTATAAGTTTAAATTCGGGTAGTACCTAACCGTTAAGTTCATACTTAGTAGCTAATATACAATTCAACTACTACAATTCTATATGAAAAACTGATTATAATAATATTTCGCGTTCAAACTTTTATACAATATTTTACAAACTTACATTACCGCTTATTTTACATAAAACATGAAATATAGCACACAATAACTTTGATACAAGATAGTTGTGAAGATAATTCTAGCTAGTACACAAGTCGTTCAACAAAGGCAATAAAGACACGTAATTCATACGTCCAGAAACAAGTCATGCATTCTGGTTTTACTAGGACTACTTCCCATCCTTGGTCTTGTGGAACATAACCATTATGGCCGTTGATAAGACAGCATGTTGTAACGTCGTCAAAGGGACGAGGGTTACGTAATGACCAACAGTCTCGTAATAACCTAAAAACCTCATTTCTTACCCCAATTACCGACTTCGTCACTTGTGGGAATGTTTTGTTTAATAGTTGTAGCCCGATGTTCTTTTTCTCACTTTGGTGAGAAGCGAACATTACTAACCCGTAAGCATAGCATGCTTCTTTATGTTGCATGTTAGCCACTTTTTCTAAATCATGAAGTCCTATATTCGGATACATTGAGTTAAAATAATTTCTTAACCCGTTGCGTAAAATAGCATTTGGGTTCCCCGCAATATATGCGTCAAAGTAAACACATCGTAACTTATGGGTTTCCCAATGTGATATCCCCCATCTTTCAAACGAAAGTCTCTTATAAACCAAGACATTCTTGGAACGTTCTTCGAATGTCTTACAAACTGATTTCGCCGTAAATAGTTGTGCCGAAGAATTCTGACCGACTCTAGACAAGATTTCATCAATCATGTCTCCGGGTAGGTCTCTTAAAATATTGGGTTGTCTATCCATTTTGTGTTTTTATACTATAAAATAGACAATAGTTAGATTCATAAAAAAAATACTTATTAATATAAGCAATTTTTACATATATCATAAATCATAAGCACAGTATATTACATATATTACACCACACGAATACAACTATCTTATTTCGACTCGCTCGTTTCTTCTTCTTCGGTTTTGGTTCATTTTGCCAAATTTCTAGGGATATATGATGTTCCCCTAATACGAGCTGTCGTTTTCCACAACGGTTTAGAAAAACCTGGTGGTTTAGAGGTTCCCGGGTCATTGTTACAACTTAAGGGCTTCGGGGGTTGACGATACATATAAAGTTCATCGGGGTTGGAATTAGATTTCTCTATTTTTATGCCCTTTCCCTTATTATTTTCTTTTTCCTTTTTAAATTCAGTTGGAGTAATTTCTATAACATCATCGGAATTCACATCGGAATCCGATTCATCGGAGAATTGGTAATCCTCCCAATATTTTGCTTCCTTGGCGGAAACACCATTGACCATAATTAACCTTGGTCGGTTAGTTGAGGATTTTCTTTTACTTAACCATTTTATTATTTCCCCCACCGGTTCTATTTCCTCCTCCGATTCCTCCTCTTCTAGTTCTGATTCTTCTTCCGATTCTGATTCTTCTTCCGGTTCTTCTTCGGGAACTTGTGAATCAGTCCAATATATATTCGACTCTTCGTTATTATTAGGTGAGTCAATGAGATTTGTGCTAGAGGTAGACATCTATCACACAATATCAAACATGTTAAGAGATTAATATATCACATAATATATACATGTTAATAATATATAGTTTCAAACAAAAATGTTAAGCAATCATTTTTAAAGAAAACACGGTCGAAGTCCAGACTCACTAATGCATCCTAACAAACTCGATAAGACACACTAATGCAAATTTTCTGGTTCTCTAAGACCAACGCTCGGATACCAACTGAAATGTCCCGTTCTTATTGATTAAAAACGTTCCATATTAATTGATTTCGTTGCGAGGTTTTGACCTATATATGAGACGTTTTTCAAAGACGGCATTCATTTTTAAAATAAACCATAACCTTTATTTCATAAATAAAGGTTTAAAAAGCTTTACGTAGATTATCAAATAATGATAATCTAAAATATCCTGTTTACACACGACCATTACATAATGGTTTACAATACAAATATGATACATCGAAATCAGTTTCTTGAATGCAGTTTTTACACAATATCATACAAACATGGACTCCAAATCTTGTCCTTATTTTAGTATGCAACAGCGGAAGCTCTTAGTATTCACCTGAGAATAAACATGCTTTAAACGTCAACAAAAATGTTGGTGAGTTATAGGTTTAACCTATATATATCAAATCGTAACAATAGACCACAAGATTTCATATTTCAATACACATCCCATACATAGAGATAAAAATCATTCATATAGTGAACACCTGGTAACCAACATTAACAAGATGCATATATAAGAATATCCCCATCATTCCGGGACACCCTTCGGATATGATATAAATTTCGAAGTACTGAAGCATCTGGTACTTTGGATGGGGTTTGTTAGGCCCAATAGATCTATCTTTAGGATTCGCGTCAATTAGGGTGTCTGTTCCCTAATTCTTAGATTACCAGACTTAATAAAAAAGGGCATATTCGATTTCGATAATTCAACCATAGAATGTAGTTTCACGTACTTGTGTCTATTTTGTAAATCATTTATAAAACCTGCATGTATTCTCATCCCAAAAATATTAGATTTTAAAAGTGGGACTATAACTCACTTTCACAGTTTTTTACTTCGTCGGGAAGTAAGACTTGGCCACTGGTTGATTCACGAACCTATAACAATATATACATATATATCAAAGTATGTTCAAAATATATTTACAACACTTTTAATATATTTTGATGTTTTAAGTTTATTAAGTCAGCTGTCCTCGTTAGTAACCTACAACTAGTTGTCCACAGTTAGATGTACAGAAATAAATCGATAAATATTATCTTGAATCAATCCACGACCCAGTGTATACGTATCTCAGTATTGATCACAACTCAAACTATATATATTTTGGAATCAACCTCAACCCTGTATAGCTAACTCCAACATTCACATATAGAGTGTCTATGGTTGTTCCGAAATATATATAGATGTGTCGACATGATAGGTCGAAACATTGTATACGTGTCTATGGTATCTCAAGATTATATAATATACAATACAAGTTGATTAAGTTATGGTTGGAATAGATTTGTTACCAATTTTCACGTAGCTAAAATGAGAAAAATTGTCCAATCTTGTTTTACCCATAACTTCTTCATTTTAAATCCGTTTTGAGTGAATCAAATTGCTATGGTAATATATTGAACTCTATTTTATGAATCTAAATAGAAAAAGTATAGGTTTATAGTCGGAAAAATAAGTTACAAGTTATTTTTGTAAAGGTAGTCATTTCAGTCGAAAGAACGACGTCTAGATGACCATTTTAGAAAACATACTTCCACTTTGAGTTTAATCATAATTTTTGGATATAGTTTCATGTTCATAATAAAAATCATTTTCCCAGAATAACAACTTTTAAATCAAAGTTTATCATAGTTTTTAATTAACTAACCCAAAACAGCCCGCGGTGTTACTACGACGGCGTAAATCCGGTTTTACGGTGTTTTTCGTGTTTCTAGGTTTTAAATCATTAAGTTAGCATATCATATAGATATATAACATGTGTTTAGTTGATTTTAAAAGTCAAGTTAGAAGGATTAACTTTTATTTGCGAACAAGTTTAGAATTAACTAAACTATGTTCTAGTGATTACAAGTTTAAACCTTCGAATAAGATAGCTTTATATGTATGAATCGAATGATGTTATGAATATCATTACTACCTCAAGTTCCTTGGATAAACCTACTGGAAATGAAAAAAATAGATCTAGCTTCAAAGGATCCTTGGATGGCTTGAAAGTTCTTGTAGCAGAATCATGACACGAAAACAATTTCAAGTAAGATTTCCACTCGAGATAAGATTGTTATAGTTATAGAAATTGAAATAAAGTTTGAATATGATGATTACCTTGTATTAGAAAGATAACCTAATGTAAGTAACAAAGGTTTCTTGATCTTGGATGATTACTTGGAATGGATTTAGAAAACTTGGAAGTAAACTTGCAATCTTGGAAGTATTCTTGATTTTATGAAACTAGAACTTTTGAAATTTATGAAGAACACTTAGAACTTGAAGATAGAACTTGAGAGAGATCAATTAGATGAAGAAAATTGAAGAATGAAAGTGTTTATAGGTGTTTTTGGTCGTTGGTGTATGGATTAGATATAAAGGATATGTAATTTTGTTTTCATGTAAATAAGTCATGAATGATTACTCATATTTTTGTAATTTTATGAGATATTTCTTGCTAGTTGCCAAATGATGGTTCCCACATGTGTTAGGTGACTCACATGGGCTGCTAAGAGCTGATCATTGGAGTGTATATACCAATAGTACATACATCTAAAAGCTGTGTATTATACGAGTACGAATACGGGTGCATACGAGTAGAATTGTTGATGAAACTGAACGAGGATGTAATTGTAAGCATTTTTGTTAAGTAGAAGTATTTTGATAAGTGTCTTGAAGTCTTTCAAAAGTGTATGAATACATATTAAAACACTACATGTATATACATTTTAACTGAGTCGTTAAGTCATCATTAGTCGTTACATGTAAATGTTGTTTTGAAACCTTTAGGTTAACGATCTTGTTGAATGTTGTTAACCCATTGTTTATTATAACAAATGAGATGTTAAATTGTTATATTATCATGATATTATGATATATAATATATCTTACTATGATATATATATACAGTTAAATGTCGTTACAACGATAATCGTTACATATATGTCTCGTTTCGAAATCATTAAGTTAGTAGTCTTATTTTTACATATGTATTTCATTGTTAATACACTTAATAATATATTTACTTATCATTTAACATAATTAACCAAGTGTATCAATATCTTAATATGATTCATATGTACCTAGTAAGACGTTGTTATAATGATAATCGTTATATATATCGTTTTCGAGTTTCTTAAATTAATAGTCTCATTTTTATGTATATAACTCATTATTAAAATACCTAATGAGATACATACTTATAATAAAATCATGTTAACTATATATATAACCATATATATGTCATCGTATAGTTTTTACAAGTTTTAACGTTCGTGAATCACCGGTCAACTTGGGTGGTCAATTGTCTATATGAAACCTA